>NC_072864.1:12827500-13127500 GCF_028858705.1 Grus americana
AAAAAAGCCATAGTCTGACAGAGATTTTTGTTTTAGCCTAGCTGTACGCAGTCCTGTTGGAGCATTGCTTTTGTAAGCTCTCCCCCTAAGAACCCACAGTTGGTTTCTCAGAAGTTAGTGGAAGACTTGCCGCTGACATCGATAGGTCAGACAGGAGGACTGGAGCCTGGGTACGCAGAAACCACAGCACAAATATTTTTCCCTGGTGACTCCTGGTAGGAGTTTGAGTGCAGCCAGGCAGGCATGGCCAGTGGGTCAGAAAGCAGGCAGGAATCGGTCTGTCCGCACCTGACGGCAGCTCGGACGGGTCTCAGGTCGGTACAGCACCCAGCACAGCACAGTCATTGTGGCTACCGGTGTTTGCCAGGTGCTTCTGTCCTGCGCTAAGAGCTGCTTGGGGTGGGAGGGCAAGGGCAGGATGAAAGGGCTGCCTCTGGTTTCCTTGCTTTGCAGAGGAGGGCAGGGTGGAAAGCCTGGCTGCCACCTTCCCAGCTCTCTGGTCAGTCGGTGTGGAGGGATACATCCGACTGGGTGTCTGTGCATCACGCCTGATAACGCTGAACCGACCTCACATTTGTATTTTATTATTACAAATATTTGCATTTGACTTAAGAAGTGAATGACATGTAATGCCACTTACCCGCGTGATGTGAATTAGGGTTGAATTTGATCCAGATCCTGTAGCCTGAGCTGTGCTTTCTGCCAGGTTAGTTTTAATACGTGGGGGTTTTTTAATCTGAAAACCCGTGGTGCTTTAGAAGCAGTAAGAGCATCTGGACTCTTTCCCCCTTTACAGGCAGGTAGAGCGAGCGTAAGTGTGCTGCCTACAAGGAAAGCGGTGGAAGGACCATAAATTGATCCTGCAAGTCATGATCGGGGCTTATTTTCCTTCCTTTTCCTCTAAGCCACAATGAATTCCTTCTGAAAGGCAGCTCACGCTTACGCTCTGTCCATTTTTATGCACGCTTACTGTTTTACACATCCAACAGGGTTATGTATGCTTTTTTAGTAACGCCTGCTGAAGCATGGAAAGGATCAACATTTCATTTTCATTACATTTCATTTATTTCTCTATTTTGGAGGAAGGGTTCCATAAAGTATAAGATAGACATAACTAAAATAAGTTTCTCCTGCAGGTGAAAGGTATTGGTAGTTAATGTGACTCCTCATAAAGCAGCTGAATTGCAAGTTACAATCAAAGATTTAGAAAAACTGTCTGCTTGATAATGTCTTTTGCCATCATAAAATGCAGTCACACAATGACTAAAAGGCTAAAAGAATGGCCAGAGAAAGACACATCACCCGTTTGCGCTTAGTTTGAGACTCCTACAAAGGTGTAACTTGAAAATACCTATGTTGGCTATGGGAACATGGAGATTGCCCTCTTACGTGTATATTTAGTCTTCAGTTATATTATTTCAAATGTTATGCAGCTATAATGGCATGAAAGAGATACCCCTACCTGATGCAGAGATAGCTATTACATCATTGCTGCTGTAATGCTCTGCTGCAAAAGGACTTTTTAAAGGATTTCTAATGATAATGAAAATATTCTGATACAGCATTAAGGATTTTGCTACTGAAATGTGTTTAATGTAAATATGCTGTCAGATACCCTTCAAGTAATTGACAAGAGCAGATGATTAGCAGTGTTCTCAATAGTGTTTTTGCATAATCTTACATTTTGACAGAACTCTTCAGCGGCTTTTTATTGTCAGTGCTCTGCAATCAGTAATACTTTTTCCTTGACATTTACTTTGTCATTATAAATCTTGTAAGTGGTCATTTAACTTGTTCAGTATGCATGTAAGAATATCATTACTAACACGTTTGAAAAAATGTCTTCCTGTTGAGGAACTATTGTGAAAGTAAACTTAAAAAAACCTGAAATGAAGTGGGTTGATGAGTGACTTTACGAAATAAATACCTGTCTGTGAGCATCTTCTTGCACATTTCAAGGATGATTTTAAAATCACCTTCTTATTGAACATTCACATACGAGTCATCAAATTCAACGCGATTGTTGCATTTTTTTTAATCTGGTATTTTTTAAAATTTAATACTATTGTTCGGTTATGATCATTTACATCTAACTGACCAAAATTAAACTCTTATGATCCATAAGCATTTATAATTACATACTGCATGTAACGTTAATAGTCAATATAATAAACCTTCATCTTTATTGAAGCATCTCTTGTTTCTACAGCAGTTCTTTAATCTATCTCAATAGATTTCTAGTGTACAGCTCATATAGATTTGGTCAGTGACAAGGGTTAGAGTAGTCTTGTAGAACATTTACTTGTAGCTGTGAAAAGCCCACATTCATCAGAGGATTAGGTCGATCAGATTGTACCAGGATCAATGGAAGGACTGTGTGATCCCTCTTACGCTGTAATGTGTTCACCTTCTTTGGCGAGAATTCACATACACACACATTTCTCTGTCTTAAAGCCATTTATCTCAGAATGTCAAATTGCAATAATTAACCATTATTGATCTTAAATTCAATTAACTTCATTAACACAGGTCATGATGAGGGTGCTAGTAAGGGAAAGGCTCTTGACAAGTGTCTTTTCTTATATGACATTGAATGTTCACAATCATGGCTATAAACTATTCATATTGTGCCACAGAAACATCTTTTAAAAATGACAAGAGTTTGGTTGGTGGCTCTGAAGCGACATTTTAATCCCCTCCCCCTCATCTTCTCGTTCTCAGGGTTTTCCAGCAAATTTTCTATTCAGGAATCAGTGAACCATTTGTTTCCAGCACATTATCGTAGTGTGGTATTATAGCAAAACCCACCTATTCAAATACCCTTCAGTTCAATAGCTAGTGCTAGATAGAGACTCGTTTACAAAAGCGTATATTAGTATAGTTAGCAAATGAGTGAAATGAATATTCAGTGCTTCTTTTTGCTATACATACAAAACAAGCTGGGGCCATCTCGTAGAGGTAATCCTTAGAATCTCTGCTTTCTCCAAGTCTAAAGATTCATATTGCAGTCAATAGTTGTTTTTCTTAAATGAGGGCTGAATAAAAACTGTGAAAGGACACAAAGCTTTGTTGGCCCACAGTGAACTTTTTTCATGGAGAAACTTCATTATAAGTACAAGTTCACAATAGCTGAAATTGTGATTGAAATCATTTGGATTTCTACTATACCATTCATACAGTTGTATGGAGTTTATTGTAAGGAGGCACTGCAACCAAAATAGCTATTGAAATTACTGTATAAAGGACTTCAATGGGAATTTCAAGTTTGCAAGAAAAATGAAGGATCAGGTTGAAGGTCTTTTGGTACATTTTGAATGTCTTAAGTAGTCATGATCTTTTACAAATAAATCTCCAAGTAGAATGACTCACTGTAATATATTGAAGCATTTTAGGTGAAAACTTGATTTTTAAAAACTTCACAATGAAGGCTGCAGCTCCAGAGATGTGTGTTAATATTAGTACAGTTAAACACAAAGCCAGTGTTCTGGTTACCGTAAAACTTAGAAGATGTGGACAGATTAGGAGCAACCAAAGATGTGGGAAGATTACAGAAAGTAAGGTGTACATTTTTTTTTTCTTAGTCTAGAAACATGCTAAACTGCAATCAGAAGCCTCTGAGAAATGTGGATAAAGAGAAATGACAACATCGGTTTTGTTCAGAAACAGATTTCTGTGACAATTAAATGGTCATTTTGTCACTACGTTTGCTATTTCCACTCCACTATTCAATGCAGTTACTGAAAAGAGGCAGGGCAGAAGCAGAATGGTTTGATTACTGCATCTGAAAAAACTAAAGTTCCCTTACAACATCTGTTTGCTCAGTGAAGGATTATAATAATTAAGAGCTATTAGAGCCATATTGAGAACTTTTATGCTCATGCCTGCTTATCCTGGAGTTGGCTGTGAATCTTGTATTAGTTTGTTGAATGCCCTATGTGGTTTTCGGTGATTAAAAGATGCCACCCAAATGCTGATATCAAGCAGAGATTGTGTCACTGTGTGTTTTAGTACCAATTCATACAGAGAATTGGCTTCATCTTACCAGGATGTTGATAATGACTTTTATTAAAAAAACAAAACCAAAACCAAAACAAAACAAACAAAGACCAACCAAATATTTTTATTCTTTGAGGATTCTGATAAATATTTTTGTCCATTTGAGGAAATGGTAATTCTGTGCTTAGAAGAATTCTAGAGAGTCCAAAAAAACCCCCCCATTTTGCCTCACAAATCAAAATTAGGGTCAAAGCATAACATGAAGCTATCTTCTCTGCTTAGGAACGTTTATTTCCCACTGTAGTACGTGCTTGCATGGAGTGGGAAGCTCTAACAAGTCTGAGTACTTCACACCAAGCAACTGTCTTGGAAACCAATGGAAAACCACTTTTGTCTTACTTAGAGTGGATCACATTTATTCATGATGAATAATTTATACAGCAAATGTAGGTGGTTTTTTTTTTTCCTGTTACTAATGCATATACTAATTGTATTTGTTAAGTTTGTGTGAAAGTTTTCAGACTATGGGGCTGCTTGTGAGCTGTTTATTTCAACAGTGTGTGCCTGGCTTTTGAATCGCTGGTGGTGTTTCCCCTTCATGGCTGGTTAGCTGGCCCTTAACCTCCTGATGGGTAGTGAGGAACTCCTTCAAGTGATGTTCATTTGTATCTCTGGTGTACTTGGAAGCAGGGTATCCTTTTCCCGGGAATGTGGAGGTGTGGGGAGGGAAGGAGGAGGAAGGTTCCACATGAATGTTGATGAAACAGGAACACCAAGACCCTGAACTGACTCAAACCGATCAGCAGTTGAGAATTCTTAATGGGTGCTCACGGTCCCTGTTACTCATTTGCCTACTTGATCTAATCCTGATGGTGCTTGTGAAAGGTGGTTTATGTGGTGACAGGGAAGACCAAGAAGGGTTTTCTTCTCCTTTTTCAACAGGAGCAGCCATAAATGCCAGGCTTATGCTCATAGGGGCTGATAAAATCTCTACTCCTCCAGAGTGCAAAGGAGGAAGGAGATTGATTCCACAAAATACGATAGCAAGAAAGGTCCTTCTGTCGTCATGGGAGTCTATAATGTTTCTCAGCTCTTCTGCTTGATTACTGTGATCCTGCATTGCTTCTGATAATCAACTGTGGGCACACACAGTGCAACGTGAACCGTTCCCCAGCTTCTCTACAGCTGTGGTACTTTTGGGAGTCTGTTGTATTGTGGATGTGCAACTGCAAATTTAGGATAAACCCCATAAAAATCTATTTTTCCTGACTAGGCATAGTCTCTGAGCTGTTACTCCTGTGAAGTTTTTCTCATAAGCGTGTTGTTCACTTCTGACTGCACAATAATGACATCTGAAGGCAAGTTTTGCGTGAGGAAGTGTCTTTAAAAAATTTATATGGTTTTGTTCATTATACATGGGAGTACCTTGGACCTTGGGTCTCAGTTAAAGTTTTTTAATCTTCAGATCCCTTTTTGTCAAGAGCGTCTTGTGGAAGGCGGCAGATGAGCTCTTCAAGCGGGACAGATCTCAGGCCGACCCTCGGCCAACCCCACCCATAGAAGAGTACACTGCAGTGTGATAGGATCATGTGCTCTTCTCCACGTTAGAAAGAAGCAGTGTTATGTTTCACGGGTGGATAATTTGAGCAGATTTTAGAAAAACCCTGCTCAGCAGGTTGAATTCAGGGAGTTTAGGCCCCGGGCAGAAATCAAGGCAGAGCACAGCTTTGGAGGAGAGAGGCATGATCCATCATGTTACATCTCCAGCGCAGTTCTGGTAGAACAGGTGTTCACAGCATACCTGAAGTCCTGCTCTGCGCTTGCAGCAGAAGGCTCTTTGGAGGAGAGTTGTGACAATATGACTTCTTACTTCAAAAGCCTTTTCTGTTTTCCCCATTGTGAAAATAAGTTTGCTGGCAGTCTGCAGATTCAGCGTTTATTGGATCCCAGCGGCTTGGCTCAGAGGAGATTTGTAACCGCAGGCTCTGGGTTGTGTACAGTACATGGACCTGTGGGTATTTCACTGCGTATTTTATCCTTAATAATTACTGAAGATGAAAACTGGCAATTATTTTCAATTATACACATATATTGTACTCACATAAGTACGCTGTGAAGAAGCATAGGAACAGAAACACAAACTTAAGCCATTTTCTCATGTTTTGTGTAAATAGCTGAATAATATATATTAACCTTCAGGAGTTACAGGCTCCTTCACTTGTCTTCTTGTTTGGCATTACACAAGTAATTTTTAACTTTTTTGGATTTCCAGGTTCGCAGGTATAAACTGCGGATAAGAATGTTTCTTCCACAGGGTTGCTGTGAAGAATAAAAGTCATTGAGGCTTTTGCACACCTCAGTAGAGTGATGCTTGTCCAATAGTGCCAAGTTGTTTCTAAGCCATCATTTAATATTACAGCATCCTGTTTTTTTCAGATGTGTATTTAATGAAGGAGATAATACATAAATGTGAGGTTTGCACGGGAGTTTCTCATTTAACAATCATCTAAACCGTATTCAGTTTCAGAAAAACGAATGCCTTATCAGAATTGTTAGCAATTTTTGAATGTTTTCTCTCTCCATTTGTAGGTGGTCTGTATGATAATTTTCATATGGCAGCATAAAGTCTACAGTGAATAGGAGATCTGAATCCTGTACCCTCCTTTAAACTACACAAAACCCAGGGGAGTTTGGAGTGCAGTGACATGAGGAAAAGGTGCCTTCTGTAGACTTGCTTTGTTCTGCACATAGATGGCCCACACTTTAATAACATACACACTCATTTCTTGTTATCATCTCTTCATTGCGTATTCTTGTCCATGTAATTCTCAACTCTTAACGCTTATGGATGATTTGAGCTCTCTGAAGTTGCTCCAAATGTAATACCAGTCCAGGATGCTGGATTAGAGCAGCTGGTTAGCTTCCTCTGGCCTATTTGTGAGCTCTCCGTGGCAGACAGCTGTGGTATTTTCATGAAGGGACAAACACGAGTACACTTCAAAGTTTCTAGTGCCTAATGATAGCCACCCATTGGACTGGCATGCTATGTCACATCCATCCACGCTGATTCCCAGTAACTTCATACTACACTCTTACCGGCATGAAAAGGCTGCAGATTTATCAACATACAAAAAATCTAGCTAAACAAGCATTAATCATGCACATCACATCGAATTAACATGTTCAAAATTAATATTCTTGACCTTGCCAGTGGGCAGAATAATCAGTCTTGCAGTAGGATCGTACTCCGGTGAAGGTACCAGCGACTTCAGCCGATGTGCGAGAGAAGTACTGACCTCTCCACTTGGAAATAACATTTCTCTCCCATAATAGACAGTCCTGCCTCTATGAAACAGAACCTTTGACCTTTCTAACAGGAATAATGTCCCTGTCAAGGTGCTGGGTAATCAGTATTGCCATGCCTGTTTAGAGACACTGTTGTCATTTGCCACTCTTGTAAACAGGGCAGCCACTCCTACCTCCCATTTCTGTCGCCTAATGAGGAATATGCTAACGTCTCTGCCAAGTAGTGAAGTCGCAAATACAATTTCAGTTCCATGTGAATTATCAGTCAGTCTCAGTATAGAAATAGCTCATGTTGTGGGTGAAATGTTTGCCTTTCTTCCTGTAAGTGGAAGGCCTGCGGAGTGGGAGTTTTCTAACAGACTAATATAACTCTTTTATATGCCTTCATTTGCATTAGGTCTTTGATTGACTCCATCCACCGAGCTGGTTTTCTCTTGCCTCTGTTCATTAATTTTGTGAGTGAGGTTCATTGGCACAGTCAAATCATCTCCGTGCTGCTGTTTCTCTGTTGGATTTCTCTGGACTTGTGCTCAGACTGAGCCCCCTCTTCGCTCTGAGTGGCCCCACCGAAACTGGGGACTCTTTGGGGTTTTTTCATCGATTACTTAAATCTTAAAAAAATAGTCTGGTTATTTCTTAGGTGGCTGGCATCTGCTTTAAAACAGAACAGGAATGATATTTAGGAAGCAGCCCTCGCAGCACTGTGCTTCAGTGGGGGGAGCGGGGGCGTCAGGCTGCAGAGAGTTTCGCTGGCCGGGTCCTACTCAGTGCTCCACTTTATGATCTGTTCTCATCCTTCTTCCCGTTTTCTTTTTCACTGGGAATATCATATTCATCCCCTAAGCATTGGGAATGTTCCTGCTCCCGATCCCTTTCTGCTGCTCTCTTTTTTTTCAAGTGTGAAATGTATATGGGTTCAGGGTTTTTAAGGGTCGGGAAGATTTTTTTTTTCAAGATGCACTGAAAGTCAGATGGTTTGGGAAATGACCCTTAGTATCACACAATGATTTCAAACCGTGCATAACTAAATAATAAAGCTGGTTGTAATTTTATTAATAAAAAGCTTTTTGGTTAAAGCCAAAATATTTCCAAGGAACTCAATGGTTTTGATAAACTTTTGTAGTTCAGCATTTTTTCATGTGAGAAGAATATTTGAATGTTTTGGTACTTTTTCAAGCAAAGAGCTTATATACCAGTTTAAATATACCCCAGTAAGCTAATTAAAATAATAGAAAAAGTCTTGGTGAAAAAGCATAATTAAAACAAGACATTTCAAAAGTATTGAAATGAAATATTTGGATAGATATGAGCCAAAATATATGGTCTCAGATGCATTTTTCAGGAAATAAGAGAAGAATTGTGCAATTAATTGGTTTTTGGAGAACAGTAAATTACGCCTTTATTGCTATGGTTTTGTATTTCCAAACAAACTCAAGGAGGTGTGTGTCTGACCTTATTACTGGGTGGATGTTGCCGTGGAAGGGATGAAAACCATGGGATGTTTTTCCTCTTTCTGCTGAAGAGGACCTCTAGCAGTTGGGGTTCGAGCCGGTAGCTGTTGTGCTGGTGGGCATCGCAGGAGGTTGCTGAGTTTGGCCCCGGACATCGGCAGAGTCACAGCTGGTTTAGCTGCACGGGGACTTCCTCTGCCTGCAGAAACACAGTGGACTGGTGATATTTCTCTGCTCTTGTACAGTAGATCTCTGGTGTCTGTGTAGAGCCAGGTATATGAGTTTATTAGTGTATATACAATATGTAGATCATTTTGGGCAGTGATGGATCACAATTTATTTCCACTGGCAAAGAAATGATCCATAGCTCAGTTGTGAAGGTAATTCCCTCTTGTGTGGAAATGAATTGCATTATACCACAGCTTACTGTTATGTATTGATATCAAATGTGTTAATTTCATTATTACCTAGCAGTTTAGTTAATAATTATAACAAATATTAATGAGGGAACTGTCTGTTCTCGACCCCTCTGTGGCTGCACCTGCAATAGGTTTCTGAATCCCTTTGATATTCTCATCTTCTCTAGAAACTGAGAGCCAAACCAGGGAACTGCTCTCCATTTTTTGTCAAATACTATGTCACAGTGACACCATTGCTCAATGTGCAGGCAGTTTCCTGTGGGTTATGGTGCCCTGTAAGATGTAAATGAAAAACTTTTTCGAGAACTGTAATTTTATTTTTTTTTTTACTCTGGAAAAACAAAAACCCCAGAACCACCTAATTTCTTTTCTTTCATTTCCATTCTTATTAACTTCTTCTGCCATTAGAATTGCCTTTAAAATTGTTTTTTTTCCCTCAGACTTCACTGTCGAGGCATTGAAGAACAGTTTTACAGATGCCCTGCTGTTTCAAACATTTACTCTACACTTGAAAAATATCAAACTACGAGTCTTTTTTTAATAAGAAGGAAACGGCTGAGTAACGATGGGCTGGAGACAGTGCTTCTTAAAGACAATCTCTTCACCAGGCAGTGAATCTCAATGAAAACATTTTTTTACCATCACCTCCTGATTTTATTCTCCGCTTTCATAGTCTTTTTGCTCTTCCTGTAGGTACTTGACCAAACAAGAAATTTCTCTGCTACGGGCCTCCTTGTCCTTCTTTCTGTTGCAGTGAAGCTGTTACCTTCATCTGTACTCAGACAGAATATAGATCATCTCTCTCCCTTGAGCAAGATCCGGTGGGGCAGGGAGGGATCAGCGATGCCCTCGGCTCCTTCCCACAAGTACCTGCACCGAATCCCGTACTCCCTGCGAGCATGGGACTGACGTTTGGCCTTGACCCTCTCTCCTCTTCTGTCCCACATGCCAGTAACAACTGAGTTGGGTTTTCTGAGGAGAAAACACATCAGCCACCATAAAGCTACCTGTAGTGATATTGCAAAACCTTTGAGTATGCCCTGAGTCTGCCATCGCAGCTTGGTCCAGGACTTGTTGGGTTGCCTTATATTGCCCTGAAGGCAAGCGATGAGGTGACCGGCCCTTGGAATAAGGAATTAGAAGCTACAGGCATAAACTCCAGTTTAGATGTTGTTTTAAGTCTTTGACTAAGATATTTCCTTGAGCCTCCTCATCTCTTGCATAAATCTTTGGTTGAGGAAGTTGGGGGTAATGCTGTGTTTCATCCCCTATCTTCTTTGTGCAGGGGAAAGAGCAGGAGTCGTTCAAACTGTCAATTTATCGAAGTTGCAGATTGCCAGGTTAAATTCCACACTCTCGTTTGTGCCTCGTTTCCCACATTTCTGGATCAAAGACTGATGTCACAAGTTGGTTTCACAACTTGAGCTTAGGAAGGAGAACAGCTATAGAGGAGGCAGCTCCTGGTTAACACGCAAATATGCTTGATAGTTGGTGAAAAGGGCAAAGAAAGCATGAAAGGTAAATAGATTTACATTTAAATGAGCCGCATGCTGGAGGTTTTCCCTAATGTAAAAGTCACTGTCTAAAAAAACTGTGAATGTGACAATACAAGTGTTTCAGTCCAAACAAAAATCATAAGATTTTAGCAGTAAGAGAAATAAAAATGTAAAGAAAAACACACTAATTAAGGGCTTGGTTCTGTGACCCCTGTTCATGTTGGTGAGCACCAGTCCCCAGGAGGACTTTCCGTGGTGTGCAGGGACGGAGCCCGGGGCTTTGGTGGGTGATGTGGTGGTGGGAAGGGGTGGCACACGCTCACATTAGCACTCAGTGGACAAAAAGAGCAAAAGACAGGTACACTTAGAGAGTGCTTTTGTGTGCCATCTCATCCCACAGGTGTGAATGAGATCTTTATAAAGCAGGCAGTGTGGCAATAACCTTGGATTTTCTTTACCTCGTAAAAAGGGGATTATTCTTCAGTTTCACAACAGAGGCTAAGGAATGGGAGTTGTAAAAGAAAAACTGTTTTCACAAGATGGAAAAGCAAAAGGGTACATTTGCTTCCAAATCATAGGTTTCATGCTGTCATTCCTTCCTCCCATCCTTCCTTATTCATATCACTAGGATATGGCGTGATTGAGAGAGAGGTAGTTGACAGCCAGTTGTTTATGCATTATCAGTAGTTGTTTAAAATTTTTCAGCTTTAGAGAATAATTTGAACTGCTTTGGTCTCCGCAGAAGTTTTTGGTAGAGTTCAGAAACATGATGGAACAAATAAGATGAAAAACAATCTGTACCATCCATAGGGGAATGAAAATATTGAATGAAATCCACCTTGTTTGATTCTTTGCAGTGGTTTCATTGCAAGTAGTTCCAGGATAGGCACTGGTCCTTACTACGAATTGCCGACACGACTGTAATACTCATAAAATAATTTTCAAAAGCATAAAATAGAGCAAACCAGCACAGCTCTATTTCATTGGAGTACATATACTTGTTAAGGTCTGTTCTTTGTGTCAGCATCTTTGAAACATCTTATCATAAAGTTTTTAACTTAATTCTTTCAAACTACATTCTCCCAAATGTTAAAAATAGGACCCTTGCTGCATGAATTTTCTGCATTGAAATTATCTGAGCCGAAATATTTAACCCCTATTACGTGTTGCTTTTATGTGATATGTTTGTGCTTTCAAAGGTGTAACTTCTATTCTGAAGTTCAGATTATAACTTTACATGCTTGGAGGAAGATTCACTACCATTCATCCGTGTGAAAGAACAGTAGTGAATGTTTTGTATTACCTAACTGAATGAAGAAATACTCCATGTGAAACTAAAAGCCTGATTTCATTGTTACTTTAAGAGTTGTTTTGTCTCTTGTGGTTTTCAGATAACATTTAAACATACTTTCCGTGAAAGAAGTTTGCAAGGTTCAATACCATATATGTGATATCTACTATACTGTTCTCCATTTTTCACTCTGTTAGTTAAAGTAGGTCTTTTGGGGATGTAAACTATTATCTTCTCTGCACTGTTGCCTGAATAAACAACCTATAGATTATTCAATGTGTTTAAGGTACAGATACCTACACATTCCAGATGTGTTGCAGAGAAGGTCAAAAGTCAAGTGTCTTCAACCACAGAGTCTACTGGAAGTGCATTTTTTTTCAAAGTTTATAATTGTATTTGTGAGAGATTGCAAGTAAATTTTAAATTCCACTTAATACAGAACAGTCATGTTCTAGTTTTGCTTTCTTGCTTAGCTGTAAATTAATGCATTATATAGAAATAGATCATTTTGATCAGTTAATGATCCCTCTCTTAATGTTTCTGTAGGTTTCTTGCCTAAAGGAAAAACTTAGGTAGACTTAGCGTATGTAGAGTATGTGCACAGAAGCACTGTGGAAAAAAAAAGTTTTGTTTACTGTCAGTTCCCAACTATCCTATTCAGGAAGAGTATCTTAGATTTACATCACCAGTTGCATTACTTGAGGGAGGAAAAAAAGACAGGATCCCTGTTGGGTGTCCGTGTAGCTTATGCTGAGTAAATATTGACAAAGTAGTCTAAAGAGCAAACACTTTGACATTTGTAAGGTCCACTGGAAGGTCTTGTATATATTTATACAGCAAGAATGAGTGCAGCATACCAATTTTCTTGAACTAGCTCCTGACATAATTCTGCATGGGCTTTCTTGTTGAGAAAGTTATGTTTAAATGTGAATGGGTCATTTGTTACACCAATAATGAATATCCTCAAATTGCTCTTAGTGAGTTGTTTCGAAAGGTTGCATCACGTCCTTTTACCATCTCCTCCTCTAAAATATGATACTATTAATAATGATAACTTAAAAAAACCCCTCATTTTTTATTATTATAACAAGGGATTTTTTTACTTTGTAGAAATTTTTTATGTTTATTGTACTCTATATTTATTAAAGATTGAGTCTCAAAACTGTAATGAGCAAAAAATGCTTGCTTAATTTAAATTGTGAATCTGTCTGTTAAGAAATGCATTAGGGGTAGGAGAAGCATAAGACATATTAATTGACAGACAGGAACTGCTGTCTCTGAGGTTGATACAAGTAATTTATTACTTTAGAAATGAATGCCACCTCCAGAATGTGCTTCATTAATTTCAAATTTAGTTTTAATTTCAAGCTGTTGCCCCTTGAGAAGAATAAGGTGGCAAATTATGTTTGAAGAGCAGATTTTTTTTCTTGCTCTGAAGAAACACTAAATTTTAACTGTTTGATTTTACAAATAAGTACACTTCTTTGGCTAACACACTTAAGCAAAAGTATGATCAGCAGATACTAACTTTTATTTTCTTTTCTTCATAATAGCCTATGTTTCAGACGAACTAAAAGCAGCAGCACTGGTGGAAGAAGATGTGGAACCTGATGAAAATGCAGTTGATGGGGAGCCTTCAGCAAAATATGCATGTCCAGAAAAAGACTTCAGTAAGAACTGCCAAAGCTACCAAAACTCTCCAGCAGCTGAATTTTCTAGCCATGAAATGGACAGTGAGTCACATATCAGTGAGACGAGTGACCGCATGGCAGACTTTGAGAGCAGCTCTATTAAAAATGAGGAAGAGAGCAAGGAGGTTTCAATACCACTGGAAGACTCTACTGTATCTGATAGTTTAGAACAAATGAAAGCAGTATATAATAACTTCCTCTCCAATTCCTACTGGTCCAATCTCAATTTGAACCTTCACCAGCCGATCTCAGAAAAAAACAATGGTAGCAGCAGTAGTAGCAGCAGCAGCAGTAGCAGTTGTGGAAGTGGCAGCTTTGACTGGCACCAGAGTGCTATGGCTAAAACACTGCAGCAAGTTTCTCAGAGCAGAATTCTTCCTGAACCGAGTCTTTTTAGCACAGTTCAATTGTACAGACAAAGCAGTAAGCTTTATGGCTCTATATTTACTGGAGCCAGTAAATTCCGCTGTAAAGACTGCAGTGCTGCCTATGATACTTTAGTAGAATTAACAGTGCACATGAATGAAACGGGACATTATCGAGATGACAACCATGAAACTGATAACAATAACCCCAAAAGATGGTCCAAACCTCGCAAACGTTCTTTGCTCGAAATGGAAGGGAAAGAAGATGCCCAGAAAGTATTAAAGTGTATGTACTGTGGTCATTCATTTGAATCTCTTCAGGATTTGAGTGTTCATATGATCAAAACAAAACACTACCAAAAAGTGCCTCTGAAGGAACCTGTTACACCTGTAGCAGCAAAAATTATCCCAGCTACTAGAAAGAAAGCGTCACTGGAGCTTGAACTTCCAAGTTCTCCAGACTCCACAGGTGGGACGCCAAAAGCAACAATCTCAGATACCAATGATGCACTTCAGAAGAATTCTAATCCTTACATTACGCCAAATAATCGCTACGGTCACCAGAATGGTGCCAGCTATGCCTGGCACTTTGAGGCGAGGAAATCTCAAATTCTGAAGTGCATGGAATGCGGAAGTTCGCATGACACTCTGCAGGAACTCACAGCTCACATGATGGTGACGGGACATTTTATTAAAGTCACCAACTCTGCCATGAAAAAAGGGAAGCCAATTATAGAAGCCCCAGCGACACCAACAATAACGTCCCTAGTAGATGAGAAAGTCCAGTCTGTGCCACTAGCTGCCACCACTTTTACGTCTCCTTCCAATACACCTTCTAGTGTTTCCCCTAAATTAAATGTTGAAATAAAAAAAGAAGTAGATAAAGAAAGAGGCATTGCTGAGGACAAAATGAAGGAGAAAGAAAAGCCAAGTGAAGATGAGGAGAAGTATGATATCTCCTCAAAATACCATTACTTGACTGAAAATGACCTAGAAGAAAGCCCGAAGGGGGGATTAGATATATTGAAGTCTTTAGAAAACACAGTTACATCAGCTATAAACAAAGCCCAGAATGGCACGCCAAGCTGGGGTGGCTACCCCAGCATTCACGCTGCCTATCAGCTGCCTAATATGATGAAGCTGTCATTGGGTTCATCTGGGAAGAGTACACCATTAAAACCTATGTTTGGAAACAATGAACTAGTGTCACCGACTAAAAACCAGCCCTTGGTGTCTCCACCAAGCAGTCAGACCTCACCTGTGCCAAAAACGAACTTTCACGCCATGGAAGAATTGGTAAAGAAAGTCACCGAGAAGGTGGCGAAAGTGGAGGAGAAAATGAAAGAGCCTGAAGGAAAGCTTTCTCCAATGAAGCGTGCGACGCCTTCGCCATGCAGTAGCGAAGTCAGTGAACCCCTTAAGATGGAGTCCTCCAATGATGGTGGCTTTAAAAGTCAGCAGAACAGCCCAGTCCCTCAGAGAGATGGTTGCAAGGATAGTCCAACTGTAGAACCTGTGGAAAATGGGAAAGAGCCTGTTAAGTCCATTGTAAGTTCTTTAAGTAGCAGCACAGCTATCATTACCGACCACCCTCCCGAACAGCCATTTGTAAATCCATTAAGTGCACTGCAATCTGTCATGAATATTCACCTTGGGAAGGCAGCAAAGCCATCTCTGCCCGCTTTGGATCCAATGAGCATGCTTTTTAAAATGAGCAACAGTTTGGCAGAAAAGGCTGCAGTGGCCACCCCACCTCTACAGTCCAAAAAACCAGACCACTTAGACCGTTATTTTTATCATGTCAACAATGACCAACCCATAGATTTGACGAAAGGCAAGAGTGACAAAAGCTGCTCTTTGGGTTCAGCGCTTTTGTCATCCACATCGACATCTTCTGCATCTTCTTCATCTACAGTGACAACAGCAAAGACATCTGCAGTCGTGTCATTCATGTCAAACTCGCCGCTACGCGAGAATGCCTTGTCAGATATATCTGATATGCTGAAGAACCTGACAGAAAGTCACACATCAAAATCTTCCACACCTTCCAGCATATCTGAGAAATCTGACATTGATGGTACCACAATAGAGGAACCAGAAGAGAGTACACCAGCTCAGAAAAGGAAGGGACGTCAGTCTAACTGGAACCCTCAGCACTTGCTCATATTGCAGGCCCAGTTTGCAGCTAGTTTACGGCAGACCTCGGAGGGGAAATACATCATGTCAGACTTGAGCCCTCAAGAAAGAATGCACATTTCCAGGTTTACGGGACTTTCAATGACCACAATTAGCCACTGGCTAGCCAATGTGAAATACCAGCTCCGAAGGACGGGGGGAACTAAGTTCCTTAAAAATTTGGACACTGGGCACCCAGTGTTCTTTTGTAATGACTGTGCTTCACAGATCAGAACTCCTTCAACTTATATCAGTCATCTTGAATCGCATCTGGGTTTCAGGTTAAGAGACTTGTCCAAACTGTCCAGTGAACAGATTAACAATCAGATAGCACAAGCAAAGTCACCGTCTGAAAAACTGGTGACGTCCTCTCCAGAGGAAGATATCGGAACTTCTTATCAGTGCAAACTTTGTAACAGGACTTTTGCAAGCAAGCATGCTGTTAAACTTCATCTTAGTAAAACACATGGGAAGTCACCAGAGGATCATCTTCTGTACGTTTCGGAGTTAGAGAAGCAGTAGCGTTTGCTTTTGATTAAAATAACTGTAATTTGCTTTGAGGAAAACTGTCAAAGACGCCTTAAAGCTACTGTTTAGTTCTTGGCACATCTTCTTATTTTAACTCCAGAGTCGCTCTGGGCTGAACTGTTTTGTATAACTGTACAGTGTTTAAATAGAGGTGCATAATCAGCTGTTGTTACTGGTAAAATAATGAAGGTTAAAATGCAGTGGTAAGTGTTTGGAACTTTGTGTAAATTGGATTTAGTTGCTGTGCATCCCTCTGATGCATCAAGCTGCATGCATTAACAGACAGTTTAATTAAGCATTTATAACTACTTCTGGTGCACTTTTTTCATGTGACCTAAGTGTGCTGGTATTTCTCACCCTATAATCTTTAGCCCTCTGAGTACTTTGAAGCACTTTTGCATTAATTTGGTAAAAAATGTATGGATATGTTTTTTTTAAACCCTTACCAGCTTAGTTCCGATTACTAATATGAACCTCCATTTATGCAGAGGTGTCTCACACCTTGAAATTTAAAAATATAATTTTCACATTGAAACATAGATGTATATATTGTATAGATTTCAGAATCTCTTATGGAAAATGTGATTGTGGTTAATGCCATTTTCTTTTTCTTCAGCATTTTTAGCAACAGTGGTTTTTGTACCTGATAAGCCCCAGGTATAAACTGTACCTATATATAGTGTATATGTCATTTTTTTTTAGATCTAACGGTTTTTTCTTTTAACATTCAAACATTGTAAATTATATGATGAAAGATACCACAGATAGCATTTATAAAGTATTCAGAAACATTATTCTTAAAGCAAAGTATGTTTTGTTTTGTTTTGCTATACAGTACATCTATATTAATAGAGGTTCATGTTTAAATTATACATATTTATTAGTGTTGCTATCATTTGTTTGGTTTCTTTTTTTAAACCGTCTGAAGAAACAGAAGCCATGGACTGCTTTCCTGGCATGCATTCTAACTGTTTTGCACAACATGACTTTTAAAGGTATTTATTAGTAAAAAAAAAAAAAAAAATAAAAAAAAAATAAAAAGAGAAAAGTCAAAATAAACTCAGTGCTCAAAGGGTTAAATCTATTTGAAAAACTTGTACTGTATTTCCTAAACATTGATAAAGCCTTTAAAATGTTTGTACTGTAATACTTTGCTTAAAAAGTTATGAGGCATTCTGTGATATAACCTCTTTTACTTATTTATAAGCGCTCTTGGTTGTTATTTCCTATTGTAGAATGCCTTTTTATTTCAATTGGTAACTTTCTGTTTTGTTCTGCCTAATTATTCTCCCAAGATTCCATACTGCAGCTTTATCTTTAGGCATATGAAAGGTAACCCGTGGTTACCAGCACACTAAGTGATTCTGTTCGTCTCCATTTTTGGCAGTTAATTTGCAGAAGTAACTGACAGCTGACACCATATGAGAATCTATGTATAAAATATTGGCATGTAAACAGCACAGACACTGTAATGCACTCTGTGCCCTGTTTTGTTGTTGACAATGAAGCACCATTATATGACTCTTCATATAACCTTTTTTTCTACAGCAGCATTAAAATTGTCTTTTTGCTATAATTTTGTGTTGCGTTCACAATTATGTCTGAAATGTGCTACGACTAACGAGCACATTAAAATTAAATTGTATGCTATCTGTTTATGACTGAAGCTTGAGTAGGTTTCTTCATCTGCCAGGTGCTGGCAGTCAAAAGCTGCACATAGATCACTGGAGTTTCAGTGAACTTTAGCATTTAAAGAGCAGGGTAGCGCTTATTCAAAGGCTGCATTAACGGAATTTTTTCCCCCCAGAAAAGATAAATGAGCCTTCTGACTCCTTTTTAGACATCAGGTAAGGCTGACTGCGAAGACGGGGTTTAGAAGCAACGTGTGGCAAAGCCAGTAGGTGTTCTGCTGTGCCGCGGAGTCAGAGCCCGGCAGGTACCGCCACTGGCGCGCGTTCCCCCGAATGTATTGAGCAGAGCCTGCAAGCTGCACCGGTGGGTATTCCACGGCTTAGAGAATCCGTTTGCATCTTCCCAGCATTTTCAAATGACGGGAGTTGGAACCTGAGGCTGCTGCCTTAAACTTTGGGATTTCCAAGGGAGTCCTCTTACGGCCCTTCCTGCTGTTGTACAGCGTTTGCAGAGAGGGGAAAAGGAGATGAATGAACACATGCCAAACAAACGCAAACAAGCAGGAGCATTTATATGATAATGACAGACTTTTACTGGTGTTGAGAGGTCATCCCATCAAAACCATTAAAAACAATTTGCATCTCCGAAGCACCTATGTTAGTATGCGTGTAAATAATGTCTTTTGCCAGTCAGGTGAACTCAGAGTCTGGAGATGGTTACACGGGAACCAAAACCACCATTACGGCACTTAAGAATCATGTCTAAAGTAATAACTAGCATCCGAATGTGAAATGTACAGAATTACCTTTCTTTTTTTAAAAACCCCACGGTCTTGCAGTAAGCGACTGATTAAATTGTCCTTCCTTGTCCTTCCTTTTCCTTCCTTTTCCTTCATCTTTCTCTCTAATTGTAAAGGCCAGTACCAGGACTTCAAAACTGCAAGGGAGTGTTCTGTTTGTGGTATAGCGAACGCTGCTAAGCAGACCTAGTGACTGGGATTAATGATTAGGGCTCTGGTTTTTTTCCTCCTCTTTTGGCTCACAGTTGTATCTGATTTTAAGGTCATTTGTGTGTCAATGTTTATGGCCTCAGCTCAAATTCCAGCAATAAAATTGCAGCATGCCGTTTTGCTGGTTGACGGTACCATCCCAGGAGTCCCCCTTCGTTAGGGGAGGCAACCTGGCCAGCTGAAGCCTTTCGTGAAGCTGCCCGGGTGGCCGTCCACATTTTTTGCAAATAGATGATCTCAATCTAAATGCAGCCAAACTTCTTACCTCTACAGCACAGAATTCCTCCTTTGAAAATTGTAACAGCTTAAATATAGTATTTGGTTGCAAATCAGAAATTCACACATAAGGAGACTGGCAGATTATTGCATATATTGTCAATCAATGTATTTTTAAGATGCACCATTGACTTGTAATGCTAAAAGCTCTGCACGCAATACTGTTATCTGGGACAGGGGAGGGAGGAAAAGCAAGAGACTACAGAGTCTTCTGCAGTGTTCCTTCTACTTAAAATACGGAGAAGAGGTTGATGATTGCAAACATCTAATACCACTGACGCAACTGCACCTAAAAGTCAGTTCCTGGGCATGACCTACCTCGGTCTGAATGTGCAGCGAGGAGACGGGCCGGGTAAAAATTCAGGGAGCAACCATATCTGTTAGTGGGCACCAGAAATGACTTTTTAGTACATTTTTTTAAAATATGCTTGCAACTTTGCAAACGAATGGCTAGTCAGGATCTGCATATCCCAAATTTATTAAAATAAAGTTCAACTTGCATTTCAGAACCTCCAGGACTGGCATACCAATGTGATTTCACATTATAAAGAATTTAGAGAATCAATGAACTAGAATAATGTTCTTTCCATCCATACACTGATACGTATATTGGCATGGTAACTATTAGTGCTAACCAAATCACCAACCTAGCTATGTTAAGGTAATTTTTTTCCTATTAGACAAACATGAAGGTATGGATGCAGGATTTTAAAATATGCATCTGAGTTCTGACTTTTGCTTTGCATTTGATATTTTATTTAGAAATATGCAGATTGCGGGAGAGAGAAAACAAAATGTCTCAAGAAAGAGTTTAAAAATGAAATTGTGATGGGGTGGGAAGAGCTTTAAATCACAGGTGTATAAAGGTGACCCTGGTCTAACCCCACCCAAGTAGTGGCTTGTTGCAGCATACTGTATATCTTCCAGCCATCACATTTACGCAGTATCTTAAAATAACATTTGTGATAAATGTGCAATTTAACTAATTTATGGTGCTATGATGTGCTCAGGGCTACATGCAAGATGAAAATCTTAAATGGAGCTTGAACAGCTCACTTCACAACAAGAAATCAATATGCCAGATCTCAGAGAGCTGTTCACTGGAGTCAACATTTAGCCAAAAAAAAAAAAAAAAAAAAAATCAGTGAATGTATCTTTAAGTTTTAGTGAGTAAGAAATCTATAATTAACTGAAATATGACTTTTAAGCTAGTGTAAGGAACTGTTTCTGAAACCGAAATCTTTCTGGAATCTTCATTACATTTTATTTTTGTATTAAAATCAAAAGTATATTGTTTTAATTATGCTGTTGCTTTTGTGGTAAGCACTACGTGCAATTTTTTATCCAAACCAAGGCAGATTAGTGTTATCAATATGGGAATTGTCTGTTGCATTTTAATATGGCTATGTATCTTGCTATATAAAGCTAGACACAGATATGACTCTGCATTTTATAACAGCAAAAAATTTGGCTGTACTTTGAGATTTAAAAAAATACTGGCAAGTATTGAAGGGAAGAACCTTCTTTAATTTCGCAAGTTCTTATTTCAGCTACAAGAGAAAAAAGAAGTAACCGTGATGCAAGTGGAATAGAGGCAACTGGTAATAAAGCTAATTTAATTACTAAATTTTGTATTTTAAAATACACCTCCAGAGCGCCTTATATATTTCCTAGAAAAATAGCAAATTATTACAATTATTTTTACCTGCTTTGTTTGAGTAACTTTTTGTTAGAAGAATGTGTTGGAGCTTTGCTCTGTACCCACACTGCTCCACAGAGCTGAAATACAGGAGAAAATGGTTATAAAACTAGAATTTGTCAAGCAAAGTGGGGGGGGGGGGGGAGTTTCAAGATTACTCAATTTTAAAAAGTCACTGAGTAGTCCTCATAGCAAAGGATGAAATAGCTCTTAATACTTGACTGGACAGTTACTGGTTTAGCAGTGGAAATACAAGTGTGTAACTCCCTTGGGTATTGCTAGTAAATACATAAAATCTCCAGCAAAACAACCAAACCAGTAAATTCTCTTCTCCTGGGACTTTGTGCCAAGATATGCCTTCCAGCCCTTGGTTGACCTGCTGTAGGTAAATGAGAGAACAAGAAATAATTATCCTACTGCCATCTCGGAATATGAAAGCATCTCTGTTGTTCGGGGTGTGGTAGCAGTGAATTTTGTTGAGTTTTCAGTAATTATCCTCTAATAATGAAAAGCTTGTCTATGGTTAAGACTATGATACTACAGCCCTCGTTGAAGAGTATTTGCATAAGAAGTCAAATTTTTACCGGTGAAGGAAGGAAGAATCAGGGTCATTTCTGGAAGGGAGCAGAATTATGTATTAACGCATCATTATACGTGGCTGAAAGCGCTGGACTAAGCAGTGGGGTTACCCTCTGTTTGCAGGCCTTGGTTCGGGGCGATAATTTTAACTAAATGTTCAGCATGAAAAAGATGACTGAGTTGCACTAATACTTAGCTTATGTGCCGTATACACAAAGACAGCGGTGGTGTTACATAAATTCCTTTTTTACGTGTAAACCCAATCTTCTTTTATACTGAGTATCCAGCTGATGTTTCGGGGTAGGATTTGGCTGGTTTGTTTGTTTGATTTTCAGCAGTATATTACGACATTTACGTGGGACACATTAACTTCCTCGGCAGCTGTTGCTTGGTTCGCTTCGCTTTATTTATAGCTCGAAATGCACTTCTGGTTAAATAATCTTTTAAGAGAATTAAAATCAGATAGACTTTTTGGAATGGATGGGTATGTCCAGAGCACTCACCAAGTCAATATATATAAACTTTATTGAAGTGAAAATACGCAACTGCAAATCATACTTACTTATATACCAATGTGCCTAACTTTCATTGTAGGAGTGTTTAAAAAGTAAAATTAAAAATTACAACCTAAGCCAGCTATGCCAAAAAAAAAAAAAGAAATTCTTGAGTAATAGCATAAGATGACATTCCTCTATATTATGGTTTTAAAATTCTTAGCCTGTTTCAAGAAATAAAAAAGGTTGTCATAAAGCAAGCAAAAAGAAGTAAGAAATGGCAGTGCCAGTCATGGCCCCGCTTCCCAGCCGGGGGCGGGTGGTGGAGCTCTGCTCGGCTGCTGGCGATGCCGTCCATACCCACGCCGAAATGATTATGTGCCCCTTGCGTCCCCCGCTGGGATTTCCTATTGTCACATCCGGGCGAGGACGTGCATTTCTTCCCTGATATGCTTAAAGTCTGCAAGCGGCACAGTGGACTTTGTAAGCAAATAGCGAGCTAATTTTCTGATTTCTTACCTCTCGATGCCTGAGTTAAGGACTTTGGTCGCAAGGGAAATGAATTTCAAATGATTTGGCACTGTGGCAAAGCCTGTATTAGACCTGTCAGCCCCATTCACTCCCTGTGGAGAAGATAGTGTCCATCTTTATTTTTTTTTTTATGTATCAAAAATATAAATGGAGAGAGGGTAACTTTTAAACTTTAGTATAAATTAACAATGAAAAATACTTCTTTATTAAGCTTCAACACATCACATTCATTCTTGCACGGTAGGAAACTGGGGACATGTTTATAGCCATCATAATTGTGAGTTAGTGACCTTTCTAGCCAAGTGAAATGAAATTACTTGAAAATGGAATTCTTTTTAATTGGCGCATTTGTAGGTGGTGGGGAAAGGAAGGGGATTTGCTGAAGCGCGTATATGATATAAAGCCTGCGAGGAACTGCAGGAAAAGCCTGAAGCCTGTGCTCAGACGTAAACCTGTGCAGAAGGGAGAATGAGGTAGGTGTGTCAGGAAGCGGAGTCATATTCTCGGCTTTTTTTTTTTTTTCTAAACTGGAGGTACAGTCACTGCAGTTACGCCTCAATGACCATGAAACCGAGTCGGCAGAAGCTGAAGGACTCCGCTCCTGAAAGCCTCATCAGGACTTGTCATCGCTCTAATGAATATCATTTAAATTGCTTTGTATATTGGTGGAGTTTGGATGTCGATTTAATTTGTGCATGTGTTTGAGTTCTTCTGCTTGGCTAGGCTAACAGAGAGCAACAGCCTAATGAAAAGTGAGTTGGTGACAGCGTGATGAGCCCCAACCCAATCAAATGTGTTTGAAGGGCTGTTTTGACAGGGATCTTAAAAGTAGATCTAGAAAAGAGGAGTAGTGCTTCAGTTCAGTACAATTGTTTCAGGCTAAGATTACTGCTTTTTGTACTCCCGAATGGCTGAAAATTTTCTCCGCGTGCTCTGGCTTGTGCTACAACATGAATTCATCACAGGATTGTGTTTAGAGGAGCCCAGAAGAATGGGCTGCACCTATTAAATGTCTCTGGAAATGACTGGAGTTAAAACACGACTTTAAAAAAGTCATTATTGGGGTACACCAGTAATTGGGAAGCAAGGAATGACTTCACCTGGGGTTTCAGTGGGCATCTCCATCTCTAACGCTGCATTGCACGGGGCAAACAGGGAGAACAGCCGCAGGTTAACACTGGAGGGCAGGGGCCAGCTGGTCAGGGCCAGCCGTGGACTTCTCCACATTAATTCCCATTTACTGTGCCGGGAAGTTGAGCATGCAACGTCGCAGAGCTGCAGAGAAGGGCAGAGCAGATGGAGAAATTCTGTAAGATGTATTGCAGTGCTCTCCAGGTATTGGGGATAGTTTGGGGACAAGAAAAAGAGACAGCAGGGATTTGCGTTAGCTGTGGGGAGGGAGGCGGGTGGGACAAAGTCCTTCGCCGCCGAAGACTGCGGCTGTGCGGCACGGAGAGAGCAGGCTCCCCGGAGGGCACAGCCTGGCTGAGAGGAGCGGGGCTTGCCCTCTGCCGAGCAGGGAAGCTTCATCTTCAGGGCGGCTGGGACACTGCCCTCAGCACACCATAAACTTAGCGGAGTTACCATACTGGTGGCATAGGCACGGTCTCCAGGGGGATTACTAGAAGTGGGTAGAATAGCCACATCAACCCTATAAATTATACTAATTATTCCAATCTCTAATAAAATGTTCGCTTTTTCCATTTTATATGAGCATTTGGAAGATGAAAGAAAAATATAGTCTTGATTTTTATTTGCCACCGTGAAGACAAATCAATTTGCAAACCAGAGCTGCTGTCAGAAAGGGGAAATACAGACTAGCACTTCATCGTCTCTGAAGACTACAGAGCACTCCTACGCAGTAGCCTGCACTTCACAGTGCTTCAAAATGGACACCAGGAGCCTCAGCATTACAAAAAAAAAAAAAAAAAAAAGGCAATTTTAAAATTTCACATGAAACCCCAAAAGCAAAAACAAAAAAGGACCACAGGAGGGAAATTGAGTTACAAGAAAAATCTACAGTCCGGATACTCCTATCTAAGAGATGATTAATACATCAGATAAATTGTTCAGCAATGGTTCATGCAAACAGACCCTCTATAATTCTGCCAAAGTCAGTGAGATCAATGTGCTCTGCTGAATGACTGTGGCACTGACCACTCAAAAGAAAGCACCTAAGGGCAGCTGTAACTTATGCTGATTTCATACCCCCCATGATTTCAAAATATATGCGATTCTCCAGCTCCCTCTGAACCGAATCCATGTATAAACCTCAGAAGCTGCTTGCTCCTGTTTTGGGGGTGAACGTGATCCTTTCCTTCTTTATTGGCCCAGATTTTGTAAATGCCATATGCTTCTTTTTTATGTGATAAGTGTTTTAATACAACTATCACCCCCAGACAGACTAGTTACCATCAATAATTTGAATGACAGGGCTTCAGCGTGCCTCTGAATTTCAACATAAGATTTGGGCAAGGTGCGAGAACACCCCAAAAACAAAATAAAAAAAGGAAATATGTGATACAAAATGTATGTAAGTCTGCAGCAAGAAATTATTGGATTAAAAAAAAAGCAGCACCATCAAATTCAGGGCATGTGTTTGAGTATTTAATGTTAAAAATATAAATTAGGCATTGAAGAAGCACAAAGCACCCACTTGTACTTCCTTAATAGGGCTTTTATTAAAGGCACTAGAAGAGATTCCAAGGAGAGGGCGATCAAAACAGCGGTCTCATCAGCTATGGTATATTAGCAGCTTCTCAGGAAGCGCTGAACAGCAGGCAAAACCACACCAACCCACAGGTGCAGGCACATAATATTGTAAACAGTTCTGATCCCATAGAAACACTCTCGGCACATGTAATACTCCCTCTTAGCCTTGTTCCTGCACTCCGAAAGCTGCTTTAACCCCTCTGCTGCTGGGCGCAGCCCGCAGCGTGGCACGCTCCTCTCTTTGAAAGTGGTGTGCTCTGCAAACGCATTTTCCTTCTTGCCCTGCTCCGAAACCCTTGCTATAGGCCATTTGCTGTGTTTTCTTGCAAACCTGCTCAGACCTCTTTTCTAAGAGGTTGTTGTACGGCGGATGATAAATGCCGCAAACCCATCAGAGACACCCAGCACCAGACCACCGAGGTTTCCAACCCACCTGTCCCCTCTGCTCTACAGGACTGTACCCTGGGTGGAAACACTCTTCCGGGCACCCAGGCTGCCCTACAAATAACAGGGAAGATCTGGCGGCCACCTGGGGGCTTTTTGAAGCTGGTCAGACACACAGCAACATAACCAAGTACCTAGAAATGAAATACTCCAGAGAGTAGCTGAAGCATCTGTGATACCACCCTTGGCTAATAGAGCCCAGATTGGTGCTGCCTGCCATCTGCTCAACATCCCAGCTGCAAGTCCTCTCCTGGAGTTGGAAACCACAGCATCCCAACTTGCAGCCCAGCAGCCAGAGCTCTTCCATTCACACTTTGCCCTATTCTAGAGAAGGCTTTCCAGTCAGCTGAGCTGCTCCCTGGCTCCCAGCATGTTTTCTTCCTGAACCCGTGTTGAAGGTGTCCCCCAGCACAACTGGGACCAGACCCCACAAGCCCCATTGGCTGCTGGGGAGCTCCAGAGCTCAGCCCACCACATCTCACCTGCAGGCCATCAGCAGCCAGGGAGCTTGGCACTCCCCAGCTGGCAGAAATTTAGGTGCTTACTGAGTTAAATTGGAGCTGAGAGGTCGTTTGGAGAACATTACTGTCACCAGCTTCTGGAGTTCCCTGCTGAGTGCTCTCATAGAAAGTGCTGTTTGTTGGACTTCATAGTCTTCAGTGAAGAATGTAAGTCCTGTGGGTTGCTACCTGTGAAAAGTTTGACTTACAGATCTGTCAAAGGAATCTTATACTTGTTTTAGCGTTCAGCCTGAGATAAAGGCTTGATGCACTATTCTCTTTCTTTTAATTGTAGACTATTTTACTTGCTCCCCTGTAACTTTGGCTAGCATCTATTTAACAGTGATCATGCAGCTTTTTTTCCTAGTCTTCTGTTGGTCTGTTCTGTTTTCTTGAAATTGCTTTGCTTTTTTGAGATGTGGAGAGAAAAAATGAGGTTTTAATAGAATTTTAAAACAACTCAACTGTGCTTTCTTGTATAGACAGTCTTACTGTATAACTTAAAAATACAACAGCTCGCAAAAGAAGCAGCTTTTTTATTGTTGTTGCTTTGTTGCTGTTAAGGCAAAGTAGTCCGTTGATGTGGCAAGCAGGTGGCATGACACTAAGTATACATGACAGTATATATGTAATACCATTTTCTTTAAGGAAGCTTGTATGCTATTTCTCATTGTTGAGCTAAAGGTCAGGGTGTCAGGTGACTTCTGCAGCAAGAAACAATTCTCCAAGCTGCAAAACTTCTGCTGAAGTTGGTGACATTAAGAAAGATGGAGGCAAATTGGAGAGAATCCAGAGGAGATCAACAAGAATGATTAGAGGTTTTGCAAACATGACCTATGAGGAAAAGTTAAAAGAATTGGATTTGTTTAGTCTAGAAACAAGAAGTCTGAGTAAGGACATGATAACAGTCTTTAGCTGTGTTTAAAAAAAAAAAAAAGTTGTTATAAAATGGGTGCTGATCAAATGTTCTACGTGTCTACCAAGGGCAGACCAAAAGTTAATCAGTTCAACTTGCAGCAAGGGCATGGAGATTAGATTATCAAGGGGAACACAACTCTAACTACAAGTTAAGCACAGAGCAGCTTGCAGAGGAGGAGTGCAGTCACCATCACTGCACCTCGTGATGAACTGATGTGGGTGTTCTTTACCTACTTGTGCTGCAGAATAACCAGATGTTGAACTTTGAGGGCTCCTGTAACCTACAATCCTTTTTGAATATCTCAGGTACATGCGACTGTTGCAGAGTAGGTCTCTTTTCTGCAAAGTTGTGTCTGCTTTCCTGCCATATATCAGCAATAACTATTTTCATTTTAACTATTTTGATGGAGCTTTCATGTCACTTCTGTCAACAGTTCTGTTCATCAGGCTTTTCTTGTGGTGCATAGGAAGAAATACTAGCTTTCTCCCTTTTAGCAGAGGGAGGGACCTACATGGCTTAGCATCATTGTTGCCTTTGCTAACCACTTTTGACAGGCAGTGAATGGCCGTGCATTTTGCCATTTTACACTGTGACTGCCCTCTGTGCTCAGGTGAGGTTGCACTTCTCTAACACTGGTAGGTAGAGTTACTTTAGCACAGCTTCATTTTTTTTGCTGGCAGAGGCGTTAAGTTTTCTACATCAATCATAGGGCTAAGTCGCTCGCAACTGGCAAAAGGGACCCTTCACTCTTGTTCACTAATAGTACAAACCTGTTCAGTGTTTCAGTGCAGACTTCAGGTTTCTCAAATGAGCTCCCTCATTTACACTCGTAATACGCACATTGTGCAGATAACAGACAGCACCATTTAACCCTATAATACGTCGTACAACATATCCTGCACTACAGCTGGAGTCCTAGTTACTCCTCAGGGAAGCCTATTATAGCAGCACAATCCCATGTATCAGTAATAAAGTGTTTCGGAGACTCACAGGAATGTTAATAAGTTTGAGATAAATACAGCATGTTAACATTTGGGCCGTGTTACTAAATTTTATTTTAATTTAGTCCTCAGTGCTCTATTTTCAGCCAGGGCTCACAGTTTCATAGGGCTTCTCCAAGCACAGACACAGAGAACAGGATTTAAGTGCCAAAACAACCACTTAACACTGCTCGAGAAGTCCCGGGGTCTCCAGAACATCTGCAGGGAATGGCCACAGGGGACACAGGACCCATGGGGGGTCCCTGTGCCACTGGGAGCAGCTGGAGACCGGCTGAGGCACTGCCGCCTCTCGGGCAGCTTGGCCGGTGGCAGGGATGCAGCACCTAATGCCTTTGCACACAGGGTGCCTCCAACACTCTGAATTTTTACCTCGATGGACAATATATGTCAGTTGTTAAACTTGACTTAAGGCTCATTCTGTAAGGAAATATCTCCATCTGCTTCTCATACAATTTCTTAAACATTTAGGATGTTCAGTTTTTAACAGCCTGGGCCAGAGAACATAAGAATAGTTTGTGGTGTGTCTAAAAATTAAGACTGTCTTGTTTTTTTTTTTGTGTGGTGGTTTGTTTTTGGTTTTTTTAATGCGTAAGGTTTTTGATATCCTTAAATATTCCATCTTTCTTCCTCGTTGCCTTCCCCCTTCAGTAAAGGGCCTGCACAGGATGCCCTCTGCAGAGCCTAGACTCAAGCACGTACTCAGCAGCAGCAAGAAGTGGTTACGTACAGTCACTGTTTAATCGCCGGTCAAGCCAGCAGCCAAAAGTCCATGTAGGTGCCCTGTGAGGAAGGGAAAGGCCAAGGAATGGGGAAAGAGAAATATTTGCTTAGCAATGTAAGTCCAGGCCATAGAGAAGACTGCTGGTCTGTACAGGCTCTGGCAGGGGAGGAACAGGGCTAATTGCTAGAAACCATTGCTTGTAACATGGCTAACAGTGGACCAGTTAGCTGGGGAAAATGGAACTATCGAAATAATGATTTTTTTTTTTTAAATGCTAAAGAATTACAGCTAAAGGCCAAAACTCATTATTTGAGTTACTAACTGTCATTCAGAGATGGCTGTTGCTCAAGGACTGATGACACAGTATACCATATTTGATTCTATGTACTGTAACTTTGGGTCTTGTGCTGTGCCCACAACCCTCCTATCTGAGAAACGATGGCTTTGCCAGAGATAAGGTCCTTGGAAAGGACAGGATGGAAAGGCAAAGATGAGAAAATACATTTATTTTGATGTATTTTAATGAAAAAGTAATGTGATTCTACCTTCTAGCACGTTATTGTTCCTGAGCTTCAGCCAAGGCTCTCCTGTGGTGTAAACTGGTCTTGTCCTGGGCTAGAACCTGAGGCTTACAGACTTCCTTCAGCTGCAGATCTGCCCCTGTTGGGGTCCGTCCTACTGTGCTTGTTTACTTACCCACCCACGTGGGTAGTAACCTGTATCTTTGTACTGATCCATATCACTAGTGATACATCTTGTAAAAACACAAGCAGTTAATGTTTTCTAAAGAGATACAGTGTTCTAGCATTAAAAACTGTAACACAAAATAATAGGGGTTACAGGAAATTAAATTTACTTAGTTCCATTCTCTTGGGTGTATTACATATCATGACCCTCCTGCCACTAACAAACCTACTGCTAAATCCATCAAAATTGATCTATGTTTAGCTATTCATTTTATGTATATTAATTTGAACAGAACATTTATTTGGCTTAAATTTTATTTTCAGTGGTGGAATGTATGTTCCAAATGCAAGCACAGACGATTTGCTAGGATTTAGTTAGGAGGAATGTGGAATGTTAGTTTACAAAGATAATAACCGAGCTATTAAAGCCAACAACCCCTTTTAAAGCAAACATACCATTAAAATATAGGAACAGTTTATAGTGTAAATAAAATTGAGGATATGGATTATTTAAAGATAAAAATTTTAGGGGTAGCTATGAGAAAGTTGAATAAAAATCTATTTAATTGCACCACTTTTTTTTCTTCCTAAAGTGAACTTCAAAAATGCAAATAAAGGATGATATTTTATGGGCGGGGGGAGACAGCTACACAGAGAGTGATGTTAGAAATCCATTTTACTTATGGAGATGTATAATAGTGATTTGACTTTTATTTTCTAATCTGAATCAGATTTCAGGGGAAAAAAAAAATTGTGCCTAAACTCCTAAGTGGCAGAATTTATCTTGCTTGTGAATCCATACAGTGGAAAGGGAAGCAAGACATTTGCTTCTAGATCATTCTCCCTGTCTGAATGACAGATACAATAATTCCCTCTATTAGCCAGATCCATTGTCTTTATTTTGCACAGAAGTACTGTATTGCCGAGGTAGACTTCCACTGCTATGCATATTTTAAGGGTTATTTGGCAACACAAGTAAAGCTAAAAGTAGCCTCTTAATCTAATTAATTGACATTTCTGAATCTTGCTTTCACAACAACACATGGTTTCATGTTCTGGGTTTTAGCACTTGTCAAGCTTTTTTGGAGAATGTTTTGGTCAGAATGACAAGATAATTTGTGACTGAGGCTCCAAGCTAGAGAAGTGTTTAAGGCTATAATGATTTATTATCATCACAGAATAACAAAATTTACAAAGCGTTTCATCAGAATTTTTGAAATAAGTTTGCCACCGTGGTAGAAGCATGCGGGGGGTGTGGGGTGTGTGTCTTCCTACACAAATGCCAGTGTGACTTATTTGTAATAATTACAATGTTAAATTTATTTTGGAGCTTTTCTTGACAGACTTGCAGCATGGTTAGAAAGACAAGAGGTGAGAGAATTGTAACAACCAAGAAGGTAAAACTCTGCCTTTTTTTATAAACAAATACTCTGACCAAAGTAAAAATAATTACTATGTGCTTCATGCAATAACTAGTATATACATAGCCACGTTAAACTATCAATATTAACATCTTGGCAGGAGAGACTGGAAATAGTCACACCATAAAAAGTTTTAAACAGTGAATGTTTGTGCTTTTGATGTTCAAAAATGCATACAAAGCTATTTTCTTAAAGGACAAAATAGGTGATGTTACTGAGTGACAGCACGTTAATGGGCTGGCATTTGTGGCCTTTCAGGCAACCGCTATAAAAAGAAATAACGTAACAACGCTAATTTTGACTTCATCTTTATTCTCTGCTGAGGGAGCTAAGGATGCCAGACTTCCTGAGACAAAATGTCTGACTCCGAATGTGAGGCATTTCCACTCATTCTCTGTGTTTCTATAATTTACTTATTATGTAATTAAATACCTTGAAACCTTAGGCATTGGTTAGTTTAGCCAAAGTTGTGACAGTTATTTGACTTCAGAGGCTGGGAATAGAAGGCACTTCTTCAGTGCCCTAAAGTGATTTTTGAGGCTGTTCTGTTTGACTATCAAATGCATACCTTTCCAGAGCAATCTTTTTCCAAAGATGCAGTCACAGCTCACCGAGGGATGAGGTGAGGAGTTAACATGTTTGGCAGCAATAGTGTATGCAACATTGTTTAGTAATAACAAAGATAATATCGTACATCCACAGCGAGCCCTTTGTCTCAAAGGATCACAAAGTTGCTTCTCATAGAAATTAGCTTTAATTATTGTAGGTATTTATATGGCAGTAGCACCGTAGTATCTATGTGCCCTTTCCAAGAGGTAGTACGTGGTGAACTAATGGCAGGCAACGTTCAAGCTGCCACAGGGAGGGAGTGACCCCTTGTGTTCCAGGCATTATTTCCCCCCCCCCCTTTTCACAGAACTAGCCAGGCACTTGCATTCAGTGAGTTGGAATGTAAAAAGATGTGTCTCGCATCTCCTACGAGAGCTTGCCAGATTCAGGCTCTGATGGATTTCTGGCAAGAGTCAGTTCCGGAGCTGAGGACCCACCACAGAGAATATCTATTTATTTAAGCTATTTATAGCATTTCTAAAGAACTCCTCACTGTGTTATCTCAGCATGTCACAGAAATTAAAGGTGCACTATGAATTAAAGGTATACAACCAGCATCCAGCGTTGCCTGCCAGAAGGCCCTGCAGGGCTTCCAGGGGCAGTCCATACCAGAAGCAGAGTGTGGTGGTCGTGGCTGGGGACGGGCAAAGGTACGGCATCTAATTGTACACATGCTGACCGCCACACGGGACTGCGGCAGGTCCAAGCATAGAAGGCAGATGGGTCTGCTCACCACCAGCCAAAGTTTCTGTGTGGTTCAATGGTCAGCTCAAAATGGAGCTTATCGTCATAGCGGAGCCTGTTAATTACACATATGTTAAGCACTGAATTAAATTCTGCATAGATGATGAATGGATGCAGTCTTTTAGCAGATGAGTGAGTACGAGAGGCCTAAGCTGGCAACCTTGCTGCAGGCAGCAGAAAGACAATTATTGTAGGCAGTGCCATACTGAACTGCCCTGTAAATTTGGCTGCGTGCTTCCTGTTGCTGCCATGGTAGTTTCTTGCTTGGGTAGGGAGACCTTGTTTCCACCTAGAGCTCTACCACAGAGAAAATAATATGCCTGCATCCAGGCTCAACAAGAAGCAAACAAGTGATTGAAAGCCCTCCATCTTGTAGTATGTAGGCATTGCAGTCATGCTATATGCATCTTAAGGAGGATTCCTATAGATTCTGAAAGAAACACTGGTGAACATGGGGTTTGGGTCTCTTCTCAAGTGGGAAACCTTATACAGCCACAGCACTATTAAGTTATTTAGTAGCAGGAGACTGCTTTGTAAGAGATAACTACTTTTTTCTGCTACCATTAAAGCCTGCAGTATATTCTGATTAAGATGTGAAAGCAGTTGATTGGTCTGAGGATCAGCAAGCTTGTTTAGATTCTGTTCATTGTCACAGGCAGGCAATCGCACCTCACCCTTTCCCCTCTGCACCCCAAATCAGTTAATGCAATGACCAGAAGTGAAGCTGGGGCTCTCTATATTGGAGCAGTAATGTAATTGCTAGAGTTGGCATTGAACTACCTTCCCAATGATTTTTCCCAGAAAGGAAGTTCAGAGACTGGGTCATAATTGGTAGACTCATTAGTATTAAATTATGTGGGTTTTATTAGGGACCAGACATTCACTTGTTTAAATGTAGCTGGCATTTTAATGCCTCTCTAAGGGAATGTAATATGTACTGCATAGGCAATACATACTGACTTTTATTGGTACAGACCAAACTCACAGGTGACTGGGGCACCTGCTTCTGTCGATGTTTAAAGCTCGTGCTGTGGGTTAGTTCTGGCAGTTAAGAAGCAGAATGGGAGAAATGAGACAACACCTTTTTCTTTCTTTCTCCCCCCACCCCTGCTTCTTCCTTGCTTTTGTCCTCAAAAGAGTGAGAGCCTCTTGCAGGAAGCAATGCTTTTTGTGTGTTTCTTCCCAGGTAAGGAGACCAATAACAATAATAATTATTTATAGGGGATATACTATGATGCTACAAAAGTCAGGTGTCACTTCAGACTGACCATGTCCATCAGGATACAGCTGCTTTACATCCCCATGAAACTGAATTGCAGCAAGGTAGAGCACTGTGGCTATCTGTCAACATTGCATGAAGTATACAATAGAAACAAAGAAATATGCATTTAATGGAACTTGGGGGCACTATAAGCTCTCAAACAATTATTATATGTTTTAACATAAGCATATGCTTCCTATACCAAAAAAAGCCTTTTGCACCCCACATCACTTGCAAAATGTGTGTTCTTAATACATACTAAATATGAGTAAATTATCCAGTGACACCTGTTGTTTTCATTAAGATACAGTGATTATGAATAAATAAAACCTTTGCCAATGGCTGATCAGTTTTTCTTTCCAAGGCTTTATTGGTACTTTTTCTGAGGCTTTCTATATGTCCATTTGGCTTAACATTGGGTATTTTATGATGAATCAAAATTCATCTTCCTTTAAGCAACTTATTTATCTGTTCAAAATCTTGGAGCATTTGCCAGTGGGTATTTAAATTCAAGAAACAAAACAAAAAAAACCCCAAAGATGGAAATAAACAGACTGTTCCATAGGGGATTCCCAGGAATGGAAAGATATGTTGTGCACCTTGGACTGATCCAATCACACTTGGATTAGCTGGAGAATTGCTGTGTGGTTAACTAACTTGCTGGGTGATATGGGAAAGCAGTCTCTCAGAGTGTAATTAAATGATAAGTTCACATTCAAGGGACAATTGTAAGTTACTGAGACTGTCATATACAATGCCAAAAATAGGCTGTCTCATGATGAATACCCTTATTAACAGCTACACTGCTCTGTGTTCATAGTATATGGCTGGGGAATTCGACAGGACTTGGTCCTGTTTGTTAAAGATCTCCCAATAGATTTTATGAGATTCATATAAAAGATGACTACATCTGAAAAGCAAATAGACTACATACTTTTAGCTCATGCTGGTGCTGGCTGTTAATCATGTGTTAATAGTCAAATCTGATGTGGATTCACACATTTATTTGATGTAATAAAAACTAGTTGTTAACAGAATATGATGATAAGAACTTTGTTATTACCAGGAAAAGGTGTCTGACAATAATTCGTGTTCATTACAAACATCTTTCAAGGAGTGTCTGGGTAGCTTTGAAAGATGACACCTCCACCATTTTGAAGCTTTGTTGTGGGAACTGCTGGTGGGGATTACTTGTCTTTCAATTTTATCGCACACCTGTTAACTATTAGAACTTTTCCTCTAACTTTATGCTCTGTCAATAAAAACACCCTAGTTTGGCCAGTCCTTCCAGTCACTGTGAGAAGAAATGAGTCTTCCAGCAGGACCAGGAGGTGCTCTGAGGATGGGGAAACGAGTACCCCCTCCATGCTTGGGGAGGGTGAGGCGGTCTCTTGGACAGTGTGGGCTGTCTGTGCCCAAGACATGAAGCTCCATCTTCCCTGACAATCAGGCCCAAAGCAAAACCTCTCCGGACTGTGCTCATGGCAAGATGCTCCAAGCAATAAACTAGCTGCAGTGCGGTGCACCAGCTTCCAGTTCCTAGGTAGATTTACATTGACTGTATTGCAGCCTTGTTTGTTTAAATAACCAGAACCCTATCTGTTCAAATAAATCAATATCAGACTTTGAGTGTTCTAAATGGTGCTAATTTTGAAGTTAATGTTGCAGCAGGGTCTCACATGCAGCCTATGGGAGCAGCTGAAAAGCTTGATTTGGATGCTTCTGTGGTGTTTGGATCAACCAGTGATTTAATACTGAAAGAATAACTTCTGTGTCCTTTTATTTCCAAGTACTTTTCATGTGTTGTGCAGTGGATATTCAGGCCCACTGTGGGGAGGCCTGAGGGCTGCCAGTGACTTGATGCTGCAGAAGGCTTCACACCTGCCAGCTCTCTTTTTTTTTTTTTTTTTTTTCTTTTTTCCCCTCAAAAACCTGAGGAAAGTTCCTGTTGTTCCTTGGGTAGGTTTATTTTCCTGCCACAGCCACAGACAAGGGGCTCGAGACATGGGTGTGCTGAGAGGGGCTGTGTGACCTTCCGTGGGTGCAGAGGAAGCCAGGGAGTATGTTGTGTCAGAGGCCTGGGCGGGCCTGGGCTCTCCGCAGGGCTCATGGCAGCGTGAGGCGGCGCTGATTGTCCTGTCCTGCCTCAGTGCTGAGGAGCCCCCTCAGCAGCCGGAGGGACCCCAGGAGCCCCGCTGTGGCCTGAGGACCGCCTTGAAGGCTGGCTGTTGGCTGGCTGCCTGCAGACATATCTGCCGGCCTCAGCACAGTTCCCACTGCTTTGTTTTAGGCACATGCATCGCACTTCCCAAGTCCAAGATAGAAGAGAGCTTTAAATTATCTCTCCTTTTTATTAAAAATGAGAGCATGTATTCACTTCTGCTGAATGTGCATCTTCTGTGTGGAGTGGAGCTGCTGGAGTGTCCTAAGCTTGCTTATTTGTATTTAACATCCAGGGAGGAGTGTGTGAGGCTGAGGCTGAGCAGCTGGCACTGCTACAGGTTTCCTTCGTTCCTAGTAAGTGGCATTTTATTGTTTCTTAGACTTAAAAGCTCTCAATGAGTCTCTTGGACTCTACAGGTTGCGGTATCCCTGGCAGACTCCTCCACATGCCGTGGGGTGGCACTGGATTGTCCCCAAGCCATGTGGCTGCCCCATAGCAGCGAGCTTTCCTCATAGAGCACCTCCCTTGCTGGAAGAGAAGGGCTGTTTGCCCTGGCTCATCTGCCTGAGCTTTCCAAAATGGTGGTTCCAGACCCTTGGGCTTGTGCTAGGAAGAAGAACAGGTATCAACAAGCAGAAATAGTAGGGATGGAGTTACCTATTTTCTGACAGATGGAGTGTAGCAAGCGCTATGTGGGGGGGAAGCACATTTATAGAGCTTCCTGCTCCACAGAGCCCCTTTCACGGGGGCCCAGATCCAGTGCATGTGCTCCTGGTGCTTAAGAGGTGTAGAGTGCCATTGTGCTGCGCTTCCAGTCCAGAAGGTCTGCAGCCATGCAGAGTAGAGCAGATCAACTGGAACTTAGTTAAAAGACTGAGATAATATGCAGAACAGACTGTAGGGATGTTAATAGTTTTGTCTGCATGGTTTATTAAAATTTGCATCATTTTCCATCTTATCTGAAAAATAGTACTACCAGCTGCACAAATACCAGGGCATTCACTCTGTGCTGACTCACTCAAGGAATAGCGTGGATCCTGCAGAGTCAGCAACAGCATCTTTTTGCAGCAATGTAAAGCTCGGGCTCTGTAAACTGCTGCCTGTGGACCCTTCCTGGAACAACTTCTGGGATGGGACTGAGCGAAAGTTGCTCAGAGTTATTTAAGATCTCTGCTTATACTCTATCTACTTGCAAGAGTTTTCCCTTACAAAATGCCTCTGCTGGGGATTATAGCATTTACATGCCAATGGCTCATGTTGGGTGTAAGGAGGATAATATTTACTTTCTTGTTGAGTCTGGGTCAAGCTGATGATATTCTAGGCCTACAAAAAACATAGGTAGGAGGATTTCTGACTGCAAGATCTTCCTCTGCACTTCTTAATAAAGGAATTGCTCAGAGTTTGGACTACTGCATCAGGAGTTAAATCACTTGTATTTCTTGCTGTCAAATAGCTGGGAAAAGGTGGAGGAGAAAAAAGATAATGTTATTAGCTGAAAATCTCAAAACTTCCTAGGAGATTTAGGCATCCTAATTACACTGAAATTTGACTGAAATATAGCTAGGTTGCTGTGTGTAGAATGAACCTGATTTTGCACTTGTCTTAAAATATATGAAAGCATGGGGAAAGAGGATGTTAAAAAGTTTGTGCAAAAAATGCTTTCAGTGTGATTTATATGACACAAATCCAAGGTGCTAGTGTATTTTTTCATTTTGCATTTCAAGGTCACGTGTGTCTCATTCAGCTGATAGATGAAGATACTCTTTTAGTTCTACTTTCCAGAACAGCTCACTGCATTACTGGGGTAAGGAATTGTCATACTTGGAAAAATTGAGAGCTGTTGGCTTGAAAAACATACACGAAGAAGTTTTTGCTTTTCTATGGGCTTTCTATTTTGAGCATGCTCAGTGGCAATAAATTTGTATTGCCATCTTTTACATGCATGTAGGTTTTGCAAACAAGCAGGAAGTTATTAATCTATCGCTTACTATTAAGATGACAGTGATGTTTAGATCCAGAACTCAAGTAGAATGTGCATCACGACTGGATGCTGCTGGATAACAGTCCCAGAAGCTTTGTTATGATATGTGATGGATCTATAAGACAATTGTTTCAGGGCACTTTTGTGTATATTGTTAATATGATACATGATGACGTGACCAATTATAGTAAGCTAATGTTCAAACAGCATGTCACAGCCTGTGTATCAATGTTTTGGATCTCTTCTCTCAACAAACAAATGAAACTGAGCAAGATGGGATGAAGAGTGATTGACCTCATAAAAGGTCAAAATCCTTTTATAATGACCTCCCTACTACAACATAATTATTAGAACATTATTTAAGTCTGTGAGGAGGAGAATTAGCTTTAATCTTGAAATATGTGATTTGATTTGTCAGAAAAAAGCTTGCCATAAATTTCCAGAGGTGAAAAAATTAATCTGTGGAAGAGGTTGTGGTCCTAAAATTATTTCCGAATTCCTGTATACAGCCAGCTGTGCTCCCAAAATGGGTGGTTGGGTTCAGGTGAGGAGAAGCAATAGCCTTGCTCCTCTCTCCTCAGGCTAGGCTAAGAAAACTGGCAACAGAAATTCTCCCTTGGGTTGTGGGTGTGCAAACTTCCCTCACTTCTGGGGTGAAGGGGGGAGTTGGGCATGGGCAATTGTCCTTCCTGTTGCTTGGAATGTGTTTGAGGGGCATCAGCCCCAGAAGGAGTTTGTTATATCTCTCAGCATTGAGCTGTGTGTTCTGAGCTGGAGGAACAGGCCTGTCCGATCTTTGTTGTCTGGGTATCGTGAACAGTGAATTCTCTTTCTATGAAGGCTGCGCTTGCCACACATACCTGGATGTGGAAAAGCATCTTGTTTGTTTGGCTCCTACATGCATGGTGTATATGATGGAAACTGTAGTCTGCTCCTAGAGAAAATGTTCATATATGAAACCAAACTGCTTTAAAGTGACTTACTAGGCATCTGTTTCTGCAGACAGTCAAATGCAGTGTGCAGGGCCAGCATTTCAGCAGTACGTGACTGCAATAAAATGATCTTTCCACTTTAGAATACTTTTGGGTCAGTGTGGTCATTCTGGATACTTTTATAGAGGATTTGTGAACCTACAGTTCTGTTGTGTGAGCAGAAACTGTTATGAAGTAACATAAGTTGAGAGGTAACCTTTCAGCAGAATGGTTTGAGTTAAAATAAAGGAATTGAAAAAGAGTACAATGACCAAAAAAATCTATAAAAATGCAATTGCGCTAATATAATTTTATCACTTATTTAAAAATTTAGTCGACCCAAAAGACTACCAAGTGTGAAATTAAGGAACAGCTCCTCTACTTTTATGGAAATCACTCTTCTTCACTTGTCTAATAGCCTGATTTTGTCAGATCATTTATTTCCATGGTTTTAAAATGAGCTTGACAGACAGAATTTTATAACACCACTTTACTGCAAATAAGAACATCATTTTCGCTTATTAAAACTGAAGCTTAGAGAAAGCATTAAAATTAACAGTTCACTCTGCTTTAACCTTTTGAATACTACTGTGACTTTATACTCCAGACTATGTGTAAGGAAAGACTCGGTGACTGCTGGGTACGTAACTCGAGCAGAGCTCCAAAAGGACAGCCGAGCGAGGAGCTCCTCTGGCTGTACCTACAATCTGCTCACACTTGCCTTGATAACTCTGTCTATGCAAACATTTAAAACAGCACTGACAGAAATTAATACTTGCTCCTGTCAAGGTGACTTCGGGCATCAGAACTGTGTAGTGAAGAGAGGCAGTGAGTCAGTATGTTATAGCAAACATGGTCTGAGATTACAGGCATGTTACTGCATACAGCAAACACCATAAAATGCAGCTTATTCTCCTAACAGATGTTTCATTTTTTGTATGATTTTCCTTTCTGAGCAATGAAAACTTTGACTTATCTTGGAGGTCACTGACAGATGATGAATTCTCTATTCCATAGCTGGCAGTAACTCAAACATCATGGCAATGGTGGTGGGACACATCCTCCTCCAGCTTGGCTCATCTCCAGAGAGGAATGTCATCTTCACAGCTACAGCTGGACATTATCTGCATTGGGGGGTGTTCGGTAATGACAGTTTAGATCAGGTTTTCCCATGCATGTTTGTGCAGCCTTGTTTTGCTCTCCATTGCATGCCTGGAGTTGCTCATTGCCATCAGTTCTTGCCCTAGTGTTATGTTCTTTCTTAAAGCTAATTCAGTGAAGGAGTGGGAGTCTTAGGCCAGGCAGTGTTGCTGTGGCTCAGGCTGCTCCCTGTTAGCCAAGCCATCCTTCTGCTAACAGTGGTTATTCCTTGAAGTTGATGATGATGATAAAAATAGATTTTTCTTTTTGAATTGTCAACATTTTAGTAGATAACACAGATCCCTTCCAGGATCTTCACTGGAAAAACTGATTCAGGCTGTGGCAAGACATTTGCACCCTTTCTCTGCCAGACTGTGCAACCTAAAAAATTAAGGCAGTAGTGAGAGAGAGAGAAGTGTGTCTGCCAAGTGAGCTGAACTTGTATCTCCCTTCAAAGGCTTCTGTACTTTGGTCCTTAGACTTACCCATCTGCAGGTCAGCAGAGGACATCCATCTTTTCTCTGGCCCTAGGGAGGTTTCCTAAAATTTCACAACACCCAGGATGGAAGAGGAAAGACTCAAAGTCTCTTTGTGTTTAAATAAAAATGGAGGATGAATAGGAGAGTTTGCTTCTGGTTTTGACTAGGGAGTTCATCCATCTTTAGTCCAACCTTTCTTTTCTTCTCACCACTGTCTTGACATAACATTTCGGCATACTTCATTTCCTGCCCTCAAATGTTCTGCAGTGGTGAAGATTGTTTCCATGCAGAGCCTTGTTGCTGCTTTTCACTGGGTTTCATTTCAATAGTTCAGATTCCTATACAAGCTAATTAAAGGTGCCTTCAAACCCCTCTAAATGAAAGAACTGTATAATGGAACAATATTATCAACATTGCATTACTGTTGACACAGCCTTTTGGTCTTGTTACAGCTCATAACAGTGAGAGAACATGCCAGATGGAGAACGCATAGCTTACACATTTCTCCACCAGTGTTTGCTGCAAGTCTAGATTTAGTTTGAGTTTTAATTGCTGTATCCTTTTGGTGTGATTAAACCATCATTCCTTGCCTTTAAGGATCAATCCTCTGGACTGGAGGTTGAGAATCAAATTGCCTCTGTGCCCTTAAGTCTGAGAATCAAATGAAGAAGTTTACTGCACGGAGACTTCAAATTTTAGTTGAACTAAGTCTAAAAAAATGACCAGAGAACTTTTTACTGTGATAGGGAATTAATCTCCTATTCCTACAAGAAGTGTTGTACAGGAGAGGCTACACAGAATGGAGTAAGGTATGGTTGTGTTATTGGAAAAAGTACAGCCTTGTATCATCTTCATAAATGAAAAGAGCAGCCCAGGCTGAAATTAAAGTTGATGGTACGGGAATGTCTAGCAGCCTAAGTTTATAGTTCATCTACAAACTTGATATAAGAAAAACAAATTTCTATCAGGAATCCTTTGGTAGCAAGTATGGAAATGAATAAACTTTTAAATTACAATTTCCCATCATTGGGCATTTAAAAAAGGACCATTAAGATAAGGTAAAGATACGCTGTTGTGAACCACAGCTGCAATAGCCAATTAGCCATCCAGTCAGTCAGTGTGCCAGAGAGGTACCATCAATTCTGAATTAATATATACTACAACTTTCTCCAATGCACCAAAAGAAATACAGCAGTTAGAGTAACAAGTGAAGATGAGGAGGTGTTGGAATAGCTTGCAATGCAGGGAAGTTTTTCATCATAAGACGTTGTCTTGCAAAAAGGCTCAGGAGTAGGAATCATGAATAAGAAATCTTAACTCAACACTTCTTCTTGGATTTGAAGAAAGAACTGGAAATCTGTGTATTTTTCATCTCAAAACAAGGGCTCTCACATTTCTGGCCTCTCTAGAAAACATTAAAGCTGAGATTTTAAATTTAGTCACAAGAACTTGAAGGGCTTTTAGGAGGCATCAAGGCCATCCTCTTGTCCCAGGGTGGTGTAACTGATCACTTCTGTGTCATTCCTGGCAGATGCATGTCTTGGTTTTGTTTAAAAACATCATTTTGGGAAACTGTACAATATGTCCAGGAAATCTCTTCCTGTACTTCACTGTTTTTGCCATACAAGAGTGTTCTCTTGATATCCAATCTGACTCTTCCTTCCTGTAATTTAAACCTGTTATTTCTTACTCTGTTCATTGTGGCTTAGGGCAGCTTTGATCCATTCCTCTTTTCTACAAGCTTTAATGTGACTACGAATTGTTGTCAGGATAACATGTAAGATACCTTGCTCTTTCCTTCACTGGCTTAATAATGCTGGTTAATTAATCTGCTAGGTTATGGCTTCTTGATTTATCATTGCATCTATATCTTCTCCATTTGGATCACAGTCTTGTCAAAGAAAGATGCCTCAAACTGGTATCACCCGAGGTCTTCCCAATATACAGAAAAGAAGAGTTACTTCATTTCTTCATTCATGTACTGCAGCATATGCGTGTTTTTATGCATCTGAGTATGGCATTAAACATTTTTTATAGCCCCAAAATATTTTTGGATCTTTTCTTAATTTGTCTGGCTGTTTCTGTAGCTCAACATACTTGCAGTGCATTCTGGTTTGATCTGTTCAATGAGTTTTATAAGCCTAGCCTTTCACTTTTATCATTCAAGTCAATAATGAGAATGCTAATAGTACCTGATATAGATCCCTTGTTTGATGCCTCTTTTTCATTTTGATAGTGAACTGTTGATAATTGCTCTATAGATATGGTTTTCAACCAGTTTTGCACCCAATGTATTGTATTTTCATCAGCATTATGTGGGACATTGCGTTGGAAGTCAGGAACAAGTGATAGCTATTTAATGTGCTCGAGAGTTCAATGAGTATAGATGTATTAATATGCGTTTGGATTTTTTGACTGTTCAGTGAATGGATGCACATTTTTACTGGTGCAGCTGGTGCTTTTTAAAAGTGATGCATAGAAATTCACTTGCTAATGAAAATTGCTAAGATATCATAAAGTAAAGAAATGGGTTATTGGGTTCAGAAAACCAAAACCGACACTGAATCTAATTACCAAAGAGAAAGGTGTGCTGCTGTGAATTTGATTGAGAATTTATGTAAATCCCATCCAGCTAGTCCACTCCAGCATTTGATTTACTAGTCTAATGGACAATAAGGATGTGCATGCTGCAGATTGTGGGTAAGCAGCTGCTCTGGTGAGCTACTAGCTTAGGTGAATGATAGACATCTTACCATTTCTACTGTGTTTTTTGTCTACAATACTTGGTGTTGGGGATGATCAGAATACAGTGACCCAAAGCTTTAGATTCATGGCAATTTTTGTGTAGAAAGCACAAAACAAAACTTAACAGCACCAGTTGTCAAAAACACCACAACAGCAATCATAAAAATAGGAGTAATAGTTGATGTGCACCAGTCACTCCTCTTTAAGCACTTAGTAGTTTCCCAGGCTTTAGAGTAGCAGCAGTCTGTTCCAAAACTTAGTTTATGAATTTAACATCTCTGCAGTCTATAATTCATGCTGGAGTCAAAGTTGTGTTGGATGGAAGTGACATGGGAGTTTGTGTGTTTGAACCAATCCAGCAGACAGCACAATGTCCTGTTCTGCTTTCCAGGTTGTTATTCTTTCTGTGGCTCCCAAACCAAGGAATTACAGATGTTTTGTATTCTTCAGTGAAATGTCTTGAATTAGAAGAAGAATTTCACCTGTAACATTAGATTATTGTTTTTGATCAGAGCTCTTAACAGTCCCAGTTCTGAGTCTGCCTTCACAATCTAAGTACCTCATGGCAAACTCCTTGAACTACACAGCTAAGAAAAGAAGCTGGGTCTTACATTTGGAAATGTGTACTTACTAAAAGAAAGGCTTAGTGTAAGGGATGTAACTATAATTTGTGCCATAAGCTCTCCACATGTTTTTATGCACCACTAGAAACCTCCTTGGCTTTTGCAAGCCTTCTTCCATTTCAGTATTAGTAGAATAAATTTCAGCTCGGTGTCCTATCTCTACCCAGAGTCAGTTTTTTCACCAGGAGAATTTTATATACAAAAGAACAAGGCTCTGAAGGTGACATTTGACTCTGTATTCTCTGTAACATGCTTTATAATGTTGTATAATGTGAACTAGGAAATTGTAAAAAAAAAAAAAAAAACTTAAGATGAGGAAGAAACATGAGATTTGCTCAAAGCTTCTGAGACAGGTCAGGGCACCGTCTCCTGGGTTTTGATCTGCTGAAACTCCACTTGCTTCAGTGTATTCTGCTGATTTAGATCATGCAAGTGGTTGGGCTTAGATTGCAGTAGTGGTGTTAAGGCATATTCAGGCAAACCCTTTATTCATCAGTTCTGTGATGAGCACTTCATGCATAGCATCTTCTTTATCATTCCTCCCCATAATTCGATGTTAACATTTTCCCTTTCCTTGGTCTTTAAGATGTAAATAATCATCTGATTAAATATCTCTTGAGAAGATTATGCTATGGATAGAGGACTGTCAGTGCACCCCTCACAATCAATGTTTCACTTGTTTATGTGATATATGTACACCTGTGAGTAGTTGCCATTACCCTTGATTGCAGCGTGGGAGACTCCTAGCTTGAAACACAACCATGCAAAATCTGTCTTTTTTAAATAGTGTCTTTTTGCAAATGCAAAAGCAAGGAAATGCACTGACTGTAGATAAAGCAGCATTAATGCTGAGAAAATATACTCTAACAAGAGTGTAGCAGTCACTGAAACAGCTTTGGTCCCTCCATTGCTGTTATGAGCACAGTGGCTTATACAGAATGTTTCTTAGCTGAAAAAACTTGATTTCTTCCTAGAAATAAAATTCCCGTAATACCTAATGCTAGTTATTCACTAGGTTTTAGTAAGGCATCAGATAGACTTTGTAAGCAAAGGTTACCTGAGAAATTAATTCACAGTGGCTTCTAGAAATGCTGCATGTGGGTTGAACACCTAGCTAGAGAGCTGTGCAGAGCGGAACAATAAAAGGCAATGTATCAAATGTAGGGAAGCTTCCTACTAATGTAATGCAGGGAATAGTGTTAGGTCCAGTGTTATTTAACATCCTCGTTAATGATCTGAAAGAAGAGAGTAAACAGCTGGTTAATGAAATTCACAGATGATACTAAATTGGAGACATTATAAATATCACTGAGGGCAGCGAAATAATAGAAAGGGAACTGAGATCAGAAACATGCCAAAGAAATAGGGAAAGGAATGTCAGCTGGGACAAATGTAAGGTAATGCCCTAGGGGAAAATGGAAACAGCTCTGCTGTCTGTGAGGGGAAGCACGACAAGCAGTATCAGAGGCAGATTTCAAAGGCACCCCAATTCTGCAGCGTAGCCTGGCATGGACCAAAGCCCAGCAATCCACAGCAGCTTTGCACTACAAATACAGCGTAGCGTTGGCAGCTGGATCCTCTGCACCAGGGACTGGGGAAAAGACTGGTGTATAACTGGTACGATGCCTCCACCAGAGCAGAGGACTCCCCTCCTTTGGGAAATCCTCTGCTGGCTGTTAAACTGTTTTTTTTTTTTTAGGCTGCTTTGTGTAGCCACTGAGAGGCAAAACAGTTTAATGGTCTGAGAATTGGACCTGAAGGTTGGAGAAGGATTATTTAAGGTAGCACAAAAAGAAAGAAAGGCCAGGAAAAGAGGACAGTAGAAGTACGAAAATAAAATGCTATTAAAAATGGAAATTTCAGCCTGGATGTTGGGGCAAAGCTCCTGATGGTGAGATGTAATTAAGCTGCAGAATAATCTTCTGAGGGAAGAAGTGGAAGCCCTGTCATTTAGGAGTTTTAAACACTGAATGGAGGAAACACTGGAAAACACATGATAGGAAACAATCTAGAATAGGCAGGGTGTGGGCTACATATGTGTTCAGCTAGTCTGCTTGGTCTTATCAGATCAAGACAAGTCTCCAGTCTCTTTTACTATCACAGACTGCTCCACACAAAAGTGGTGATTCTGGAGAATTTCTGCACATCTCAGTCACAGAAGCATTTTCACCAAAATAAGTTTGCTGCGCTATACTGAGATATATCCAGTAAATTTACAAACTTTGTTTCTTATCTGTGGCTGAATGGATGTCAGTCACACAGAAGACTGAAAAGGAAGAACAGCGTTAAAACTCTCCTTTGCTCTATATAGCTCTCTTCTTCAATACATGCATGTTCTTAGTTCTGTGCAGAGAACATTAAAAATGGTTAGCATGGATGTAGAAAATTTTACTACTGTAATTACAGCAAAAGGCTACCTGTCAGGAAAATAAATGCAAGTAATCAAACATAGGTATGAATCTGGCTTTGAACTGGGGAAGCCATTCAACCATGCCACAAGAAGGCAGAGTTCCCAGTGACGTCAAGTGCTTATGCCACAGTACAGTTGGGCTGTGAACCAAAACCATCACACTGGAACCAAATACACTTGAATTAAACTATGCCTGTTAGACTATGCAGGAATGTGAAAATAGGACTGCGTATTGTCCTGTTACTTTCCATATGTTTCCAAGTGAATTTAAGGAGGTAGGTGAATATGTACCTAAAAGAACAGCGAAAGATTTGTAAAAGGGTCATGAGGAAATATGAATTATCTAAGAATACAGAGGACACTTGGAACTTGCTAAATGTAAAATCTGCACAAGAAAGTTATCTCCTCAGTGTAAAGTCTCACACTGGAATGGCTTACCTAGTCCTTCTAGGATCTGACTGGAGAAACTATAGATATAAAATCTAGATCAAAAGATCTCCCTATTTGTATATTGGGTATGATGGGACGAGTGCTTTGCAAAAAAAAAAAAAAAAGCTAAATGCTTTCCAACTTGCACTTCCTTTGACTATGAAGTTGGGAGCTTGGCTAATGGTTGATCAAAAGTAGGTCTAGTGTGAAACCACCAGGAACAGGAACGACATTTTCTGGCAAGTTTGCCAGATATGCAAGTACCTAGTTTAGGTATGATGACATCTACTACTTGCATGTGTGCATATGTGGCTGCATTCGGATGTGGTAAAACCATAGTATATATGTGTTTAAAATGTGCACATGTAAGTATCTGAACATGTATCACGCTTGATCAGATGTAGAGTGCACATAAAGCTGTAGGCTCACAGGATTAAACAGAGAAACTGATCCCATGCATTTGAGAACCACTCCATTAAGACTGGCACTTGGGGTATCATATTAGATGTTGGGTACTACTTGATGATAATGGTCTGGCTTGCTTTTATTTATTTTATTTTTCTTGCAGATATGTTGGTGAAACAATTTAGTTTCTTCTTCAAGATGTTTTTATTTCAATAATTGGATGTGTATGTCTTCCGTCAGTCTCCAAATGCACTAAAGAAAAGTTAAAGTGTAAGCATAGCCTTAATTTTCTTCTGACTTACACCAAATGATGGCACTACGCTGAGCCAATTCTAGCAGTGAGGTTGCATCAGGATGTAGTTTGATCCTCTGATTGCAGCAGTGTCAGTCCTACTTAAGCTAGCACGAGTAATAGGAGCTTTAACTCAGAGAGATTGTTTCCTAAAATCATCTCCTAATAGTGCTGAGATACTGTAGTTATCCCAAATACAGATGTCTGTTGTGCCTTAGACATCACAGCAAGGTACCCACTGGGTAAATGTGGACTTTAAATAGTCCAAAACCATCAAATGTATTTACACAGCAGTTGTGGAATTGCAGTAATGGATAACTCACATTCACAAATGAGACATAGGTGAATTTTTTGGTCATCCCTACTAGAGCCATTCACTTGGTTATAGCTGAAGTGAGTATAGTATATATGTGCATATAGTCATGATCATTTTGGCTGCTGCATTTGAGATTACTGGAATTTGTATCAACTGTATTATCTGTACCAGCAAGAAGAGGCCTGATGTAGAGCTTGCTGAAGAAAGAAAACTAAAGCATTGTCATTCCCTTCTCTGGCTTTGGATCAGATCTTTGTTTTATTTGTTAAATTCTAGGGCTTCAATCTTGTGTAACTATTTCTTCTACTCCAAAAATCTGACAGCAAAATGAAATGCAATAGTTTCAGAAAACTGACAGTTTAATCATAATTTTGTAATAAAATAATACCTCATTCTTATATTTATTTTTCATCCATAAATTTTAGAGTGCTTTAAAAATGGTAGTCTCCATTTTACAAATTGTGAACTGAACGTTTGAGCATTACATTTTAAAAATCAAGCATGCTGTAGATAGTGTATTGGTCATTAGGAGAACACAATACATGGTCTTTGTTTCTCACATGCTATTTTAATAAAAGAAAGTATTCCAGATTAACAGAGTGCCAGTTCATATGTATCTTGTTTATATTTCCTGAAGTATGTTACATATCTTGGATGTTTGTCTGAGGAGGTGGAAGGGGGAGCAGGAAGAGTAGAGGATCAGTGTTTGCCCCACAGTGCCTCGAAATTGCCGTCTTTAATGGCTCCCAGCACACTGATGCAGTGCATGGCTGTTGTCAGACCCATTGTATAGTGGTGGAAACTCATGGACAAGGAGGGAAGAGATAATCTAAAGACACCTTTGTCATCAGACCTTCAGAGTTAAGTAAATGTCTAACATCCATTGGAGGTTAGGAACCCAAATGTCTGAAGGATTTAGATCTTGGTGATTCAGTGTTAGAAATGAGGATAAAATCAATAATCATGATTTCTAACCCTATGCTCTAGCAACCTTGTATTATGGAACCATTCCAATTATGTTAGAAAGACAACTTCATCCAGAGTCAGTGTTGCAGATACCCTCTAATAGAGCTACCTGGATAAAGAAAATCCCCTTCAGATCATCGAGGTTCTCCAGCCTGCTCATATTTCCTCCAGATTTATGAAGTAAGCTTTGAAAGAGAGCTTCATCTATGATGGGTGAATTCTGACACTATGTCCCCCAATTTGACAGGATGCTTGGGTTTCTTCAGTGGGTTCCAGATAATTACTCTGGATTTTGCTTTTTGGATGAAACTTTCTGTTAGTAATTTCTAAAAAAAAATATTACCAGAACATTTCCAGAAATTTTGGCTTTTACTGAAAACCGGCTGTTTAATTTCTATTCCACGGCATTTTATGTTTATATTATCTGACAATTCCATCTATACCCAGTATGCCTTCCTGAGTCCTTAATGGGTATTAATGATAAACTGCTTCTCAGGTATCTAAAATATTTAAGTGCTCTGTTGGTCATCTAAGTGTTTTTGGAGCACATCAAAGAATGAGGCATTTGCAGAGGTCTCCTTCACTCTTATGCTTTGCTATTTTCCTACTTGGTTTTGAATACTTGAAAACACCTGGCCTGGAATGGTGCAAATAAATGACATCTGATCAGGGCCTAAAAGCTGGAAACCATTAAGCTCACTTGAGAGGAACAAATTTCCTCCAGTGTTCAGTGGAACTCCTCATGACTTTCAATAGAAGTCCCCATAACTCCTGGAGTTGCTGGAGGCACTCGAACTATTTCCCTGTAGTTAGGGGTTGAGATTGGGGTTAGAGAAAACTTTTTGAACTGAGAAATGATTTTGACATGGTAGTCATGTCCTGGTTTCAGCTGAGATAGAGTTAATTTTCTTACTAGCAGCTGGTCTAGTGCTGTGTTTTGGATTTAGGATGAGACTAATGTTGATAACACACTGATGTTGTAGTTGTTGCCAAGCAGTCAAGGACTTTTCAGCTTCTCGTACTGCCCTGCCAACGAGAAGGCTGGGGATGCCCAAGGAACTGGGAGGGGACACAGTGAGGACAGCTGACCCAAACTGGCCAAAGGGATATTCCATACTGTATGATGTCATGCTCAGTATATAACTGGGGAAGTTGGCTGGGAGGTGGGCAGCTCAGGAACTAGCTGAGCATTGGTTCTGGGTGGTGAGCAGTTGTGCTGTGCATCACTTGTTTTGTATACTCTATTATTATTATCTTCATCCTTTTCCATCCTATTAAACTGTCTTTATCTTGACCCATGAGTTCTACCTTTTTCTTTTTGATTGTCTCCCCCATCCCACTGGGGGAGGTGGGGAGTGAGCGAACGGCTGTGTGGTTGTTTTAGCTGCCTGCCAGGTTAAACTATGACAGTCCAAATGTTCCATCTCAAAACCTTGGGCTTATTAGCAAGAAATAGTTTCTTCATTCCAGTTTTTCTTCTTTCTTTGCCCTGCTGCTAACACTGATCAGTTGGTCAGCTATGACCTCTCAGAAATGTCTTGCCTTTTGTATGTGTAGGGAGTTGTTTGCAAAGCAGCCCTGCACCAAACCATTTTCCTTTTTGTGGCCTATATTGCAGTAAAACTAATCAGTATTTATAAATCAGAACTTTAAGTTAAAGCAAAAGTAGGATTTTATAAACTAAATCATTATTGTATAGCTTCAGAGTAATAAATCAGTCATTTGTATCCTAAGTGCAAAGTGAAGATTTATAAATCAAAGCATTTTATTTAGGAATTTCTCAGCGTGATTTGTAAATCTGCTGTAGAATTTGTAAATCCAGATTGGGGTATGTAAATCCATTTCATGACTTATAAAGCAGTTGAATGTTTTAGCTAAATCTAATGTTTAAAATAATGATTTCTGAATCAAAACTTTCTGCTAAAGATTTACTGGTGAGTTTTATAAATCAGAGGCAAGATATATAACTCAAACTGTAAGAAGTGCAGATTTATAAATCCAACTTGTAAATCAACAGAAAAAACATCATGTTTTACACTAAATAATATTTTACAAATGGCACCTCATACATCATGCAATTGCCACAAATCTTCTACATGGGAGTCAGGGTACATAATGTGTGACTGAATCAAAAAGAAAAACTGTGAGAAAGACTGCACAGTGGGTTAAATGCTCAGCCTGAGCCTTCCAAGATTTGGCTTGTGTTACCTGCGAACCAAGTTCAGTGGTGTCGACCTAGTCAGTAGTGGACATTTGTCCAAATCCATACACATTGGCATAATTCATAACCTTGGCAATTGCAGCGGAGGGGAGGCCCCACACAGGAGTAACAGGGGTGTTGTAGATCATGATTGAAAAGCATTGGCAGAGCTATGTAGGGAACCTTATGCAGCACCTGTCTGCAATGCACCTGTTATAGCAGGCTGTCCCTTTTAAAGGAGCCAAAATCTACCAAAAAACCCCCAACCTCAAAAACCAAAAAAACCCTATACACCAATAATATCACAGAACTTTTCACTAATGTAATATCTAGATGGGAGAGAAAAAAAAAAAGTGAGAATCTAGTTGTATGCAGACATCATTAAAAGGATTTAAGAGAAATCCTCACTTTTTAATTTCCAAAGAAATTTGTATTCCCACAGTGGAATTTAGGGCCAAAAGCAAATATTAGAGAATAAGATTGGCTTATAGGTTCTGTAGGGGCTTCACATCTTGGTGGCTGGAAATTCTAATAAAGATTTGGAGGCAGTGGGTTTGCATTTCCACAGCCATGGAAAACTTTTTTCCTCTTGCCTTATCACTTGTTTAGAACCAGCAATCTGCCTTTGATGGCCAGCTAGCATCACAGCTCAGTGCTTTCCCTCTCCTCCTACCTTCCACCTTCAGAGCTCGCACGAAGCTGCAAATCTTGGATGTGGGCTACGATGATGGTACTGCCTCTTCTGTGGAGCCTTTTCAGTAGGACAAGCAGAGCTGGGGTGGCCTCCAGGAGCTCAGGTACTCCTAACCAGGATGCAGTAGGGGCTCTTCATGGACACTTGGCTTTTCTGTTCTTTAGCGGGCAAATGCACTTGAAAGGTAGGATCTGAGAGCCTCAGTTGGTATCCAAGTCAGAAAACTACTTGTAACAGAGAAAAAATGATACGGGGAGAAGGTATAGCTGCCCTTGCTTCTGACAGAGTTTTTCACCTGGGAGCAGCTTCCTGTCACGTACTTGTGAGTGAAAAATATCTTGTGTCTCAAAGTATTTTTTCAGAATTCAACTGTTGGGAGGTTAAAAAATCAGTCAGGAATATCAAGCTGAGATTTGTAGATGAGCGCTGCTAATTTTATAATAGGATCCTTAATTGACTATTTTTCAGTTCCAAAGTAAAGAAATTACAAATGAAACTTGCATTTAATATAATTTAACAGAATTCAGTTCCGGAATACATGAAGCTCTCTATATTCCCTAATGAAAACATTGAGTTAAAATAGAGTTGAAGTTGAGAGTGTATTTCAGTGACTTGGGGGTAAAAGAAATAACCAGGGTGTTGTAATTATCCCTAAAACAACTTTTACAAGCCCACGAAATTCAATAGACATGAATAAACTTAAAAGAGATGCAAACATGTTGAAGTAGGACACTATCTAATTAAGGCAAGTAAACAACCTTTACTGTGCCCTGTAGTGATGTCATACAATAACTATATAGCCATGCATTTTATTGTCCAATAGATTTTTTGATGATCCTTTGAATTTCATACTTCTTTCCTTTGTAGCATCACGGCATGGCAGAGAGGTACAGTGTGTGCTGAAGGAGGAGTGAGCCGGGATGTGGAGATAACAGACTGAGGGTATCTTTGAGGGAGAAGCAGGCAGGAGGGACTGCATGCAGGGAGGAAGAAGGGGCATTTAGGACAAAGGCGTCTAAGGGACGATGGCACATAACAGAGCAAAACCAGGGCTGGGCAAGCCATCTTTTTGAGGCCTTTTTGACAGTGCTAGCAACAGAGAGGAGGAGCTGGGCTTTTTGGACTTCTTTAGAGCCAGAGTGCAGGGTGAACGAGTGGCAGTGCCAAAGAGGGACCATGGGCCACTGAGTAGGGTAGGAATGTCTCAAACAGGTTTTGTTCAGCAGGTAAAATCTTTGCAGAACTGCACCCAGAGTCATAATGTACCTTTTTCTGATGTGTTTCTTCCTGTATCCCTGCTTCAGAGCCATCATCTGTTCTGCTGCAGTATCCCATGGAGCCAAAGCTGCCTTCCAAGGGGTCATGCAGCTACACAGACTTTGTATTGGTGGCCAAGTCTTCTACATTGAAAGCTGTTCAACATGAATCAAAGATTTCTTATGCCTTCCACTCGCTACAATCATTAAGACTGTACCATGAAAATTAGGAACTGACTGGATGTTCCCATAGCCTGTTACACAATTAAATAGAGCAACCTTTGCTAAATTCCTCAGTAACTATAGCCTTGGAATAGTCCCAACAAACTGTAACTACCTGGAAAATTTTTAGGATTTTTTTGATGTTATTATTAAAACATTTGAACCAGTGAGAGGCTGGTAATGTGTTAAAATGCCTTTTTTTTTTTTTTTTTTAATTGATATATTCCTGGACAAATCATTCTGAGTTACAAACTAGGAGACGATATGGTGCAGTTTTCAAACATTACAAAAAGGTCATCCCTCACCGTTAAGTGCTAAAGCTTATCTGTAAAGCCTCCATTGCATTTTTGAGTTTCCTGCCTCCCTTTTGGACTATAAATGTTCAGTATAGATATAACCTTATTTTTTTCCCCTCCAATACTTGCAGGTTTTTTTAATATCAAAGTTCTTTTGCAATTTTTCTCTTGTAAACGCTAGACAAATATTTTTGGTTTATCTTTTCATATAATGATTCCAAACAGGTCTCGAGTGAGTTGCAGTCAGTCCCTCAGAGAAAAATCTCTGACTGAATTTCTTCTTTGGGAAACAAAGCAAAACTGTGCAGGCCTGCGACTGACCTGGCAGTTGTCTAAATACATTAGGATGCACTGCTTTAAAAAGCAAGGTTGTGTCTGCTTTCTCTGAAATGGTTGCAGTTTCCCTAGCCAGCCTTCCCTGTTCTCCAGCATAGCCTGGAATTCAAGGGCAATGCTCAGAAAAATCCGGGCTATATTCCAGGAGTAGTAACTACAGCAGCAGATATTTAAGTGGTTTTGAATGCAGACAGCCCTATTCAAAGACATCTCAAATATTACTCTACTATTTGACATGACTTCTTGACTTATAAAATTTTGGTTCTTAATAGGAGACAAAGTTGAATGGCAATAAAGTCATATCCCTTAAGCTATATGGCAATACTTGAAAAGCCTGTGTTGAAAGTGGAGCTATGTCTTATGTCATGCTATGGAATTTCTGATAACACTAACCTCATCAGCTCACGCAGAAGGTCACATCCTGAGCTAGATATGGCAATATGTACATTTTGTAAGCCTCTCTAAGCTCCAAGGTCACTCAGTCCTGGTCAGATCTTAGAGCCAAACAGCTGCTTCCTGGATGACAAATCCTATCTCCTTCTTGGACATGCAAGTTGGCTATTGCCTGGACTGGAGGGCGCAGCGATTAAAAGGCTGTTGGCCTCCTAGAGCCTTGCCTATAGCTGTGGATGAGAGGGTCACACTGATCACAGAACCATAGAATCTTTTAGGTTGGAAAAGACCTTTAAGATCATCAAGTCCAACTGTTAACCTAGCACTGCCAAGTCCACCACTAAACCATGACCCTAAGCACCACATCTACACGTCTTTTAAATACCTCCAGGCAATCATTAGAGTATCAGAAAATCCAAATCATTATCCTAATGCAAAACAGAGAGGACTAAACACCTCAGCAGGCTGTGCATCAGTGACTGTGATCACTAGAAGGAACTAAGATTATTTCCCTTGCACCTAACCTCACATCTCAGAAAGCCTAACTGCAGTTGTATGGTTGTCTGATTTACAGGCACATTACCAAAGCTAATTACAGTTTTCATACCCTTGTGATTCACTCCCAAATAACAGAAATTGGTTTAAGGATTCAATCACCCCTTCTTCTGGAGGTGTATTCTGAAAATGCAAAAGGAAAATACTGAAGTAATAAAGAAATAGATGTGGGTTAGATGACAAAGATGCATAAGAGTTACTTGCTAGTTGTATAGCATACAATTAAAAATAGAATACTATATTAATACCAACATCTTCTGGTTATACATGATGAGACTGCTATTCATATAAGGAACTGAAGTTACTTTATGAAAATAGGTAAATGCTACTCCGATCTTGCACATAGAAAGAATGCATCATACAATTTACAAGCAGCATATCCAATTTATTCAAATCTATGTTCTAAAGAGGTTGAGTGTCAAGACTAGGGAGTTGAGCCCAAAACCTTGGACTTCAAATAGGACTTTTTCTCACCTTGCAGCTCAGAATTCCCAGAAGTGACAATACCATCAGAATGAAATACTAAACTGTAGTGCTCCATGCCAGAAGCAGCATGAAGACCTATCTCTTGGGTCCTCATCATAAATACATTCAGCATGGCTGACTAGGGCATTATTCACTATGGTATATAACTCAACCTTCGCATCATGGAAGCGACACAGGAGAGGAGACCACTCTGCAGGCTATAAAGAAGTGCTAATCTATAAAAATCGGTATCTGTCTTGCTCTAGAAGGAGTCACGTCAACTAGTAGTACAATGTGGTTGACAAAGCTGATAGCAGGAAAGAGAGTGCAACTTTTTTAACTATACATTGCTGTCCCCATCTTGTACTGTTACAGCCTGAGTCACAGCTTTACTGCTTGCATACTTCCGAAGTCACTAGCATTGGCGTAGAGAGGATGGTGAAGTCTTATTTCTTTCATATTGTATAGAATATAATTATACAGATTCTTCTGAAATACCAACTCAGACTTCCCAGTTGTGATTGGTAGTAAGTAATGCTGATGGTAATGATAAGCAGTGATAAACAGTACTGATACTAAAAGTCTCGCTAACATCTTTAGTCATCTTGCTGACCTTTTCCCCTTTCCTGGCTTGCAATATTCATCTAAAAGGAATATATCATTATGTAATCGTGGAAGATGACTTTCCTTGTGTTTGCACTTTTTCATACTATAAGAGAACCAAATCTTTTCCTTTTTTTGGCAGTAAATGGATTTGCAAACTTTTCATATCAAAGATTTAATAAAAAATTATTCATCATCTTCTTGAAGCTTTTGTGTGTGAGGGCTTCTCATCAAGTCTTTGCTTCACTTGTGACAAACATAACTCATAAACTTTGTCTGACAAGGGAAACTAGATTATCTTCTGCTAGTAACTCTTACATTTCAGAAAGAGAGGGAAAAAAACCCTGAGAAAACAAGAAGTTCTAGATGCTGTGATTTGTTTTGCAACCATTTCTTCATCCAAATTTTAGGAAAGATTTCTACCATATAAGTTCTGGCTTGCAAACTTCCTAGTAATTCAAGTGAAAGGAACAGAACTTCTTCAGAGAGAGCAATGACTGGTAACTGGTAAAGTGCTATATGGGTTTCTAATGCCATGACCCTCAAAGGTAAAGGAAGACTCTAGTTATTCTGGGCTGTAGTCTCCTAATGTGGGTCTTCTATCTTCGCTTGACAACTTAAATGTCCCTAGCTCCCATTGCAGGGTGATTTTTAGCATAAGTACCTGCTTTCATCCATGTTGCAATGTGTTTCTTTCTGTTTGAGAGCTAGGAGTCAACCTGAATGTACAGAGACATTCAAGCACAGAGGCTTGAATGACAATCTACTCATAGATTACAGCTGAGAAAATAGTGCAAGATAAGACCAAAGGACATGCTATTCTACCAGCAAGCAAAAACCCAAAAACTGTTTTGTGAGATTAGCATAAGAATGACCCACAAAGTAATCTGCCTCATAAAAAAAGCTTTTATGCTAAAAGTTTTTAGGTAAGGACTTAAGAATATATGATGCCATTTTGGCTCAAAGGTCAGCAGAGGAAGCTTTTTTAGTTTAAGTAACTATCTTGTATTTGTTAAGATTTTTGGATGAATAACCTAGGGGTTTCTTGGTTATTGATGCAAGGTAAAGTAATTGCTAAAGCAAACAGAGAGAATCCTGCCTCTTGTGTTCCATCAGAGAAACACAGCAGGATGCAAAAGGTCCTGTTCCTTTCCTGCCATTTGCCACCAACATGTTTTTGCATCCAAGAGCCATGGAAGGAGCCTAAACTCTCTTAGATAGGCAGAGCTCTTTCAGAATGACATAAACTCTGGGGGTATTTTGTTTCTTAAAATATGCAGGGCAGGGACCATCACTAAACAAGTTTCTCTATCTTTTTGTTGCATTTTTCAAGCATTATTTTCTCCTGTGTATCATATTTAAAACTGGCAGCTATTTTGTCCAAGAAAAGAAGCACTTTAGGAGACATTCCCTCTGTGGTGGCTGCTTGTATTCATCACATGCAAAGCAGATGATGTGCAGGTACTCTCCTGCTTTGCTTTACACATTCACTGGAATCAGATAATTTAGGCTGGAGGGACCTGTGGAGCTGGGAAGCCAAATCCCTTGTACCATGCAGGGCTATACCAAAAATTAGACCAGGTTGCTCAAGGGTTGTCTGTCTTATGCAGACAAAAAATGAAAATCTCCATGGATGGAGATTCTGCAGCCTCTCTGGGTAAGCCGTCTCAGTGTGAAAATAGTCTTGCTGTGATTTTTTTTTTTTCCTTTTAGCCCATTTGGGTTTCCCCAGCTGCAGCTTGTGACCATTGCCTCTTATTCTTTTGCTGTGCATCTCTGAGAAGAGTCTCTGCTATAATCCTGCCTTAGCTAGTTAGCTTAGCAATTAGATTCTCCCTAAACCACCCCTTCTCCAGGGTAAACAAATTTAGTACCCTCATCTTCTCCTGTCTCCAGTTCACTGGGCTCTTTCCAGTTAGCTGATATTGCGGCTGAACTGTAACTATAGCTGTAGCTATAAAACTAGTAAGGTTGTTACTAAGATGACTGGCCTGTGTGGTACTTGTAGCTCTGAATAAATATACAACCATGTTTTTCTCTTTCATAAAATTACCCAAAAGCATTTGTGTAATAAGGATGCTAAAATAATCTTGATTATACTTGTTTATATCAATTCTCATCAGACATGATAAATATTAATGCAGGAATGAGTGTAAAGTAAATCGAGATGATCACAAAACAGCACTTTAAAACAGAATTGTCATCCAGTGGATCACCCTGTCTACAAAGGATGGCAATAAAATGTATCAGTTAGCCTTGCAATTATTAGCTTTCATATGCCCGTATTCCTTATGAAACTTGGAAACTGAATTTAAATGTAGAATCAAAGCTCTGATTTATTAAGGTAGAATGGGTTCAACAAGTGGTATAAAGACCGCTTGATTTTGATAGTTTATAATTTTGTTTGTGTGATTCTATCCAGGACAGCATGTGTTAGTCTGCTAGCAATGTGTATTGTTTGATTTTAACAAGACAATCAGGGGAAATTGAGATGGGGGAAACTGACAATTAAAAGGGATTTAATGCCAAAACCCACCCCCAAACCCCAAACTCAAAAGGAGGTTGTACAGAGTTACAGCAGTGGGACTACCTGAGTAATATCACCTGATATGGCTAGATCTTTCTAAGGATAGAAGGGGAGCTTGGGAATTTAAGGGAGGCACTGAGTGAATGCAGATGGGTCTGTTAGCTCTAGGAGCTGACCTCCAGTGACACCGCTGCTGAGGCTAAAGTAAGGACTGTGTATGTTGTTCTCCTTTGTAGTTAAGTTTCTTTCCTGTTTTGTATTTTTTAAATTTCCTTTCTTGCATGTGAACTGTACACAGTGAAGTTAAGCCCTGTGTTTTGGCTCTTTAATTGTGTTATTTAAGGTGCTTCACTTGCTAATTTCTGAGAGGTTGAATCTAAAAGCGTGGGTATTGCAATGAGTCTGAGGGCTTCTTGCCCACTGGGATGAAGATGGGATGGGTGAGCTGCAGCCTCAGTGCACGGCGGTTTTGATAATTAGATGTATGATGTGTTTTGGTATAACCTTGAGTATCCATTTAAATGGCTGTGCTGCTAACAAAAGGACATCCAAAAAATGGATCTAGAATTGGGTAAACATGAAAGATGCCTGTGATGATATAGTACTTTGGCGTGGCCCTGGGCATGCGTTAAGCTTGTCTGCCTGTGCTGCAATGGTAAGAGCTGCTGGATGCACAACTGGCACCAGTGCCAGAGGCTCCTGACACCTTTTTGCTGGTGAATTTCTTTACAAAGATAACTGAAGAGAAGCTTTAGCCTTTCTTTTATCTTTTTTCTTTCTCTGCTGTTTATTCATTTCCTTACAATCACTGATATGTTTTCTGGGCCATGCCCAGATGATTAGCTGCAGTTTAGCTCAAGGCTTCATAAAATGTGGCTTTCAAATGAGTTAGCGATAGATGAGTTACATTGAAGTGGTGCTAGTCTAGACCTAGGAATGACAACTCTTGCTACCACTTAGGATTGTATTAGAAAAAAAAAAAGTTGGAAACTTCTAATTTAGAGAGATTTCATTTAAGAGATAGTGCTTATTGTCCTGGCTGTGGAAAGCATGTTTCTTATTCCATTGTCTTGTATCAGTCAGGCTACTTCCCCTTTAACTTGGTAGGCAAACTCCTGATTGATAATGAGGGAGGACAGGTGGTATTGTGTGAACCCAGGCAAACAAGTGCTGCTGAGATGAGGGCCTCAGGGATCCTCAAAGAGCAGCTAGAGCTCTCCTTGCTGTTATCTCTGTTGTGCTTCTGTCCTTCAACCATGTGTGCAACGCCCAGAGTTTGGCTATAGGTGAGTCATGCTATAAGTAGGGTGGAGAACACTTTTAAAATGAATTGCTTTAATGAATGTTGAGCATAACCTGATTTTTTTTCGAGGTGGTTCTCCACCCTAATCCTTGTCCTGACTGGTGATGGTGTTTATGTATAGGAACATGTAGCAGGGACTTATTGGAAAACTTAATAACTGCCTGTATATGCTGGGAGGGGAACAGGATATGAAGCCCATCTAACTTTGAAAACAAAAGGTGACCATTGTGATAGATGAAGAAATAGGACAGTCTCTTTATGGATGAAGGAAAAGAAGGATTCAGTTTTCACTATGTCAGAAGTTTAATGGCAATAATTGTATTTGAAATAAATCCTCATTGGACATACTCAGGCTTGTTAGGCTTTGTTCGAGTCTTTTTTTAAATGTTAATTATGAAAAGGTTAGTATCAACTTAAAGTGTTGCCAAAAGTTTTCTGTTTATGTACCTATGATCATGAGGAACGTGTGTTCCAGAATAAATGGAGACTCTGATACTGGATTAATTTTGGTAGAATTTTGTGGTAAAACAATTCAAGCAAAATTTCAAAATTATTTCTTAGTAAGTGAATTCAAAGCATTTAACTTGATGTCTTTTTCTACCTTAGACTGTAAAAACAGGACCAGTTATGCTTTTAGCTGGACTTTGCAAATGGAAATAATTATGTAATTAAGAATGTGCTTCAGTTCTATTACACTATCCATAAAATTCCCCAATCTTAAAAACAACATGTTTTAAAATATTTTACTAAATATAATTCATGTAACTGAATTTTATATCCTACCAAGTTGTGCAATTAGATAGTACATGACTATTTCTTACAATTAAAGATTGCAAGGATCTTCCTACATACAGTATGATATATTTAACAACTTTTTATGCTAAATAGTTGACATAGTTAATGTTGTAGTCACTTAATTCAATTTTAATTAGCCAAACACTAGTTTGAAAATGTGAGCTTTTCATTAACTGACATTGCTCATATTTTCGCTGCTTGTTTTCCCTGTAGTTCTTTCAAATTATGTATGTATAATGTGTTAATGTTCATGAAATGCATTTGTCATTGAAGACGATGCCAAAATTATTGCAGAGTGAAGAGAAAGATATGTGTGTGTTTTTTGACAAGTGTAGCTTGAGCCTGAGAAGATTTTGACAAAAAAAATCTGAAGTAGTAACCAAGTACCACTCCTGCAGAAAACTCTTCTGGCTTGGTTTTATCTTGGACCAAACAGTGTTTCCCTTCCTGTTCTTTGTCTGTGTGACAATAGATCCATAGCAGCCACCTGTGAATAATATGTGGGCTGTTTTATCTCAAAAGAGTAAGAGAGAAAAAGCTAGGGAGAGAAGAAAGAAAGTCAGTGACAGTGAGTGGAAAGTGTCCATTTGACGGTCACGGATGTCGAGGCTGAGATCCTGTAACTGAGTAGCTGTGAATTACATAGAAACCAGGAGAACTTGGTGGAAAGGGATTTACACCTTGAGCATGGATCCAGGAGAAGTATTTCATGAGGGATGGTTTCTAAAGGACTTCTATAATTTATTGTTTGATTCTGAATTATAAAACAGGGAAAAGGTGATATTAATTTGACTTTGTTATAATACTTGCTTTGCACTGTTAATCCTACTATCTATATAGCTGGGGAAAAGATACCAGCTGGTTATAGGCTAGAAATTACCATATTAATGTTTTATTTGTGTGGGAATATAGTTGTGTTAATTAATGTTTTGATGTGGTTACCAGCACTTAGTGGTCTCTGAAAGTCCCCTGCTGACTTAAGGAAATTAGAAATGTTCAGGTATAAATGTGGTGGGGCTGGTTATACCACCTTTACCCAGGTACTCAGGGGGGATTCCCACTTTATGAAGGGTGGTGGTGTGGACTGATGCATCAGGGAGAAGCCTTCCAGAGGAGTGAAGGGTGGCTGGGGAAAAGGATATGCAGGAAGCATTAAGCTGAAAGAGGGGTTTTAAACAGCGTGCAGCTTGACTTGGGCAAGGCTGGATGTGTCTCAGTATTGATAATTACTACCTTGCTGTATAAGAACTCTAGGTGCCTGTCTTGCTACAGAAGTGCATTTACAATTGGCTGTTATTTCACAGTCGAAAAGATACTTCTTTTTCTTTGGTCACAATTGGTTCACTTATTTCTTAAGACCTGTGGGTTTTTTTGCTTTATTTTCCCTGCCAAGAGGGGCATAGGGAGAGAAGCCCCTAAAATGTAAAGAAGGGATATGAATGAGGAAAATGGGATGTTAAACTTGAAGCTGTCACTTATACCCTTTGCTTTACTTTATTCTAGCTTTCTCCCTCTGTCTCCCCGGTTTTCTTCCTTCTACCTCCTTTGTTCATTTCTTTCTCCTCTCAACTGCCATTATTGCCAAAAAGTGTCTTTTAATCTAAATACTTTAATCTAATGGATAGGCACTGTTTTTCTGCCATTGATAGCTCTCCTGTGCTCAGTCTGCAGATCTGAAAGAGTTAAATGTACCAGCACTCTGTAACCTAGATAAAAATATGCATTTTAATTTCTAATAAAAAAAATCAAGCAGGTATGAATAGCAATAAAATTGCTCAAAATGTTTAAATTGAAGGAAAACAATTGAAAATGGTTTTAGAAATATAATGTTTAGTTAAGCAAGCTATAATGTTCTGTTATTTTAATCCGTATTGTGAAGCAATTTAAACTACGCTGGAAGAGAATTCTTATGTTTTAACATGTAATTCTCTCCCTCCCCCAAACAGTCACTAAAAATTCTTTAATGTTTCAGTCATATTGTATAGTCCTTGGCAATAGCATGCTCTTTGTGTAAAGGTTTTCGGTTTTTTGATCTGTTTCTTGGTTTGCCCTCATACAGCCAGCCCTGGACAGAGCAGCCAAATGGACCTCCAGGCTGTCACGTGAAGAACTAGATATTTTACATAAGTCCTGGAACAACAAATAAACAAAAAATCCAGTACCAGAATTAGGATCCTGTCAGAGAGGCAAAGGATTGACTGTGTAGGAAGAGTCTTGATTCAGCAGTATCTGTTATAGAGTAAAACTTGTCCCTGCCTTTCTTGGCGGGGTGAGTGGGATGCATTGCTGCGCAGGTATCAAAGGCTGAAGTCTCGGTCTGCTGGGCTGTGTGCTGCTTTGCAGACACCTGGAGGAAGATTGTAACTTTTGGAAAAATAGGATTGGTAACTGCTGGGGTGTCCTCCAGCCCTGGTTCTCTGATGGCCCAGACCAATTGACAGTTCAGTGCTGGCACTCTCTTCTGGGTAACTGAAACCTTGGGAAGTTTAGGCATGTGTGAGTTGGTTCAGATGAATGCTTTTGCTTTAGATGCTTATCTGGAAAATATGCAGGCATATTTCCAGCTTTTGTTCTGATTTTTTTTTTTGATGCTTTCTCGATTCTTCTACCTGCATTGAAGGAAGTGGGTCTATCTTGCCAGTTATTGTCTATGCAGCATCTCCATGGATGACTTTAACCAAACTTCTCTCCTTGTGCTCAATCTCCTTCCACATAGGCTTGTAGGCCTGACACTACTGGCTATACATCTCTGAGGACAGTGCAAAACTCCCCACTCTTTGGCACAAATGTTTGCTTGCTTCCCGTCACAGCAGAAAAGAGGTATTTGCTCGTACAGATTTAGAGGTTTATCTTCTCGGTCTTTTTAAGAAAGCCTCAGCTCCTTGAGGAGGAGGAGGGATGTCTGTGCTCAGTCAGCCTGGGGGCACTACCCTACGGTGGGCACTGGGGCTGTCTTGTGTGCAGGTCCTATCTGGAGGAGCTGCCACCTTTGCCAAGATGTCTTCAGCAGCCATGTGGGGTAAGGATGCTGTGCCAGCAGGGCAGGGCCCGCTGTGTGGCTGTCTGCAGCGCTTTCGCCTTTGTCACCTCCTCCTTCTCCCTCCATATGGGACTGTGGGCAAATAGGTCTCCTATGCTGACCCCAGCTTTACCCCACAATTGTTTCTGTCCATTTAAATTCCAAAAGAAACGCAGAGAAAAGAGAAGATCCTGCCCTGCATCTGTGGAGCGCCCTGCATCTGTGGAGCACCCAGCCTTGCAGCCTGCATCCCTGCTTGGATCTTGTGGTATTGCTCCAAAAGGATTCCCTGGGAGAGAAGCCACATTGGTGATAAGTCACTGTGCCTGAGGCTGCTGAAGAAGTAAAGTGGGGGTGAAAGGAAGCACTTTGCCCTGCCTTTTATTTTCAGGGTGGCTGCATTTGTGGGGAGAGAACTGTGGGCTGCAAAGGGAGGTTTTTCCTTTAATCATCCAATTCTCCTAACAGAGGACTTCAAACTGTGGACACTTCCAATGCACATAGGAGTGAATGGCATGCACGGGGACACCTTGATGTTCTACGTGCAGTCCCTGCCACTTTTAAACAAGCTTTTTAGTATTTAGAATGTGTTTATTAAATAAGATTTGGGCTTTAGAACAGGTACTAAATCTCTGCAATGTGCTGAATTCCCATTCTGTGAGACTCCAGTGCCAGCGCTGAACTGAGGGGAGGCGGGTGAACTTAAATTAACCCAGGAGAGGAGGGTGAATGCTGCTTTCAAGCAGCAGATGCTGCAGCACCAAATAAGCATATTGCACAATAAATAGCAGTCATGGCTTTAATTAGGAATTCAATTGAAGTTGGAAACCACTTGCCTACAGTAAAATTGTCCTATTTAACATTTCTATCAACATATTTTTTTTATCATTGGCATTGTTGCTTTTAATTTAACTTTCAATTTTAACTTTCAATGTAATAGATAAAATCTTTAAGACTGCATTAATAGTTCTTTCTCATGAATTTATCTTGATCTTGTATTTGAATCACAGTCACTGAATAAATCTGAGAGGTTCAGGGCAAAAAGGCAAGTCTTTCAACTAGCTGTCCAAAATCTGGAATACCTGTGCTTTTGGATCATTAGATCTATTTGGAGCTGCAGGGATGTGTGTTTAGCACCTATACAAAATGTTTTCTTTGAAACCTCTGGTCTGGTGGATTGGAAAGCAGTTGAAAGGTGACAACCTGTCAATATGTGAGTCAGAATTGGAGGAATAGTGGCTTTACTTCCAAGCAGCAAACATGGGCTACCTCTAGGTATTGAGCTTCCTAAAATCTGCATGTTCAGGAAAGAAAAAATGTGCTTGCTTGGTTCCACCAGTGTGCTTGTAGCTTACCTATTGCAACGGTAATTGATTGGAAGATTAGCTATTTATTGTGATGGCAGCCTGGAGAAGGCTTTACGTACTTTTAGTTGAAGGTCAGTGCATGATAAGCGATTCCTGGTGCCTGCAGAGGCACTTATGTGATGATGGCAGTAACAATCCAAGAAGATGACGATGTGTGAGATGGGGCAGATGATCTGCTAGTGGAAATCCTCTGGATCTGTCCATAGAGATGTTTAACTGGGAGGGACTGGAACTCTGCCAGCAGGAATAAAACTCAAAGACAGCCTCTGAAGAGAAATAATGATCCTTGTTGGCTAAGCACCATCCTCTCCATGTACCTCTTCACCCCCATAGATGGCAAAGCACTTGCCAACAAACGAATACATATCTATATTATAAACACACCTCTAAAATAATTATAAAGCCTTTTCCATCAGAATAGTGGTACAAGATTTGGGATTTGGACTAATCCTGGGACTGTAAGCAGAAGACACCAATCAAACTTTTGAGAGAGTTTAATACCTTCAACAGTACCAGTGTTTTCTACCCTTTATCCTCCCATCAGATGTGGGCAGTCTGTATTGTAACAGAGGGAAGTGGAAAACCAAACCAAGCCCACTAAACTCTGCACAGTAGTTTTGCCCTACTCCAAATCTATCTGTGTTCAAGCAGAAACTATGTGTGGAGTAGGGCCTGTAGCTGAGCTTTGTTATCTGGCTTGAAATTGCAGCCTAATAAAAGTATCCTGAATCGTAGACATCAATTTATTTCTCCTCTGGTTAGGAAATAACTTTCCAAAGCCTAGATCACACAAGTGGTGTTTGTGCTGAGTGTTGTAAGAGAACGTAAAGAGCTGAAATTCATCCAATGTGGAGCTGGATGTAATCTGTTCAAAAGTACCCTGGGAGAAATGATATATTAGTAAATATATCAAAAGGAAAAAAAACAACCAACCAAACTAGGAGTGAAGAACCTGATAATGTGAGCTCGAACACTGTTGAAAGAAAATATAGCAAGATAAAAAGAAGCAACCGAAACTTATTTACACTTCTACTGAATTTTTGGAGTAACTTATGGGCAGTTAAGCTTCAGGAGGCAGCCTCTGTGTCAAAAGTTCAACTTACCATGTTCCTTGAGCTCTCTAAAACTCAAATATAGTTTGAAGTCACTTGTCAAAAGTGGAGAAACTGGTGGATTTCCAAATCTGTGTGTAATTTCAAGCAATGAGTCATAATCAATAAACTATTCCCAGAACTATAGTTAGGAAGGGAATAAAAACAATGTGAAATAACACAGGAAGTAAGGAAATAAGTTTCTAAAGAACTGTAGCCGACAGGATATTGGCTACTGATCCTGTATCCAGTTATTTATATAAATAATGTGTGAGGTTTGTTTTGGTTTTAATAAGCAGAAATGGTTTTCCAACAGAAGGACTTTTTTCATTTAAGATTTACCTTTTGGGGTGTTTTATTTTGAAAACACAAAATTCTGATTTCAAGTTTTGCCAAAAGAATGTTCTCCCAGAGAAACTGTTCTCTTTCAATGTGGAAACCATGTGAAAAAATGTCTTTGAAAACGTATATGGAGAAAGTAGTTCCTAGAGTGGTTTATAAGACTTGTGAATTTTTGCAAGGCTCTTTGAGATCTCCACACTGCAACATATTTGTTTTTTACAAACTGAAGTTATTACAAAGCTGGAGTAGATTTCTGTGCAAGGCATATGCACAGACTAAGAGGCGACTATAGTCAGAGTGCGAATGGGAGAAAACCTGACCAGAATACGAGATAAATCCTGCTGTCTTTGAAGCATACAAACCTGCTAAAATATGTGTGATACATGTAGCCTTACAAATAAAACCAAATCAAATTCAATGCCTGAATGACGCCTGTCAAAGATAGGTTGGAATCAATGGATATCGCCTTACCCAGTTCCATCTCTGTGAGTGATCTTGAGATTTTCTTTGTCATTTTAAAAATCTCAAGGAGAGTGCTTTGGATGTGATCTCTATACCCTCCCTCTTCCATTTAAAGTATGACCAGGATTAATATAACATATGCAAACTAAATCCAGGCTATTGCATTTACCAACACTGAATTTTTATGAAGATAGGGTAGCTTTTTAATAATCCTCCCTGGCTTTTATTTGCCTTCCTTTTTAATATTTCAATGAAAAAAATATTTGTTACCATTTGTTATTTTGCAATTTATTTTTGTAAAAGTCTATTTGTGTTGCTTTTGGCCAGAGAGTTACTGTAACTTGCTCCAAATTGCCGTCCTCCTGGAGCAATCCATGGAAATGTGTTGCTATTGTGTTAGTACCAAACTATTTCATATCTAGAAGACTGAAATCACAGGGACAAATGCAATATTTTTCTTTGCTCGACTTCTATCTAATGAGCTCTGCTGTTGGGCAATTGGAGATCTTCATTCTAGCCCTCTTCATGCTAGTTTCTGTGTGACTGAGTGCATGAATTCTTAATATTCCCATTTCCCCATCTGTAAAATGGGAATTTTTATACTTTCCAGCTCTATAAAATTTATAATGCAATTAATAGGATATTGACAGAGCAGTCTGAGACCTCAGGTGGTAGGCACTATATGTAAACATTTTGACAGTTTTATTATTTCTTCCAGGTTAAAAATAGAAAGGTTTAGGAATCGCATCTGGAAAAAGGCTAAGAGAATTTGTGTGGCTGTTGTCAATAGAAGTATTTTGACCATCTCTCTTACTATTTCAAAAAATGTCTCTTATCTTGACATGCATCTATTTAAAATATAGTCCCCATTCACATAATCTTTTCAGCAAGCTTCTTGTATTAATACAAGAAAGCTATTGTTTCTTGCAGAAAAGAAATAAAAGGAAAAGGGAAAATAATATTGCGGAGTTTAGACCTAATACTTCTGCAATATTGACCTATTAAAGTTCACTACAATACATTATATTAGTTGGGAATAGCACTGGCTAATCCAAAGGATCAGAACTAAGAATAATGTTTCTCACTATTCTTTTCAGCTGACCTTTTGCTTAGCTGTGAGCTAAGGTCATTTTCACTCTTGGCTGGGCTTCCTTGACAGCTAAGATGGCTTCTTTATGAAGATACTGAGATAAACTAGGGTCGTGCATTCATTCACATTGCTAAAACCACTTCATCAAATACTGTTTCTATATAAAATACTCCCAATCTAATCAAGAAAACATCAAAATCCTGCAAAGTGCCCTTGTTAATCCTGTCACTTGCTACCTAGACCATTTTTCAAGATGATTTAATTAGCAAAGTAAAAGAACTTACTATTCTTTCAACATTATTCACGCAAGTTAAAATGTATGCTTTGCTTAAGATATAAATAACTTGCATACACTCGTAGAAAATACATGCAAATGTTGCAGTGACATTTAAAAGCAAAGCTATATCCTTCAGTCAGACATGGTCTGATTTTTCTGCCAGTATCACCAGAACCCAAAGTCACAGTAAGAGGTCTACCTTTGCTAATTTTCAACCAGAAATGGGGTGAAAAGAACTGCTACTGGAAAGAGCCATGCTCAGCAAAAATGTAGTTATGTCTTTAGTTTTTCCAGAACCAAAATGGCTTTCCAATACAAAGAACTCTAAATATTCCAGAGAAAAGGGAAAAAGGTATAGGAGATAAATGCTTGGCCCCCCCCCAAAAAAAGTGCAGGTGTTATATGCTCTATGCATATATGCTAACCTATAAAATATGGGTTACTGAAAGAAAACCAAAAATAGCAACGAGAACCCAGGATACAACTCTATTTTAACCCTAGAAGCAATTCTCCCTATTCAATAAAGTGTAGACTTACTGGAGCTAATTGTCAGCGTATTCTTTATTACTACTTCATAGTTATAATATCAGAGTGCTTCTAAGGTATAATTAAAGATTTACCTAGATTTATGAGACTTTATCATCACCAACAGGGTTAAAGAATGCCAGGGAGACCCATTGTGTGAAGGTTTTGCTCAGCAGTTTCCACAGCAGTAAGGGCATTGCAGAATTACTTCAGTGCTTTAGAAAAGCTTGACAGTTTGGCACTAATGTAAGGGGCATTATTAGAAAGGGGATGGTATGCATGTGTTAGGCCAACTGTGGGCCTTCGTATCCTTTCTGAAAAGGAGGAGGAAAAAAAAGAAGAATGAGAAGCCAAAAGAATGGGATGGATGTACTCTGAAGAGAGAAATTAAATAGGAAATTATAGTTATCATTTATAACAACAATAATGACATGCTGGAAAGTTGTCAGTGTCCACACAGCCCTCTATATTTCCTTAATACAGATGTCCTTGGTAATGGATCAGTGCTCTTCCACCTGAATTTTACACAGCTCAGACTTTTACATGTTAACTAAACAGTGCTGAATGTTGTAGGCTTCCAGATGTTACCATATTTATTACATAACCGTTCATTGGCTGTATTTAGCAAGCGTAGATGATAGGATGAGCCTGGAAATCCTGGAAGGGATAGAAACAATCTGTAGTGGTATTTTAAGACATTATGTACCTCACCTTCCAGTTTACTATGTATAGCATCAAGTTGCAAAAGCCAAACTTGACTTTGATCAGTACTTTATTCTTCAAAGGGTTTCTCTGATTTAAACAGGACAGACTGAGTGGTCAGGAACCACTGTTAAGGGTTCACAATTTACCTTTCTCTCAGCTGCATTTAAGCATACCAAAAAAATGATAAGACATTAGAATAGAAACGTGATTCCTATATTAATGACAAATTCTTAGATGATGAATTGTATATGCATTTACTTATGCTTTCATACATAGATCTTGTTAGAAATTGCTCACCTCTCCTATATTCACGGAGTCTGTGTCGCCGTGGTAGTTTATAGAGGGCAAAGGATGAAATTTGTACCTGAGTTAAAATATAATACTCAATTCTGCACATGGCCTGGGAACACTAATTGGTTATCTTGCCCTCTAATATTAGTCTTTTGCAGTGTGAATCTTTGATCCTTTGGGCAAACATTTCAGTTTCTGTTTGCTAAGGAAAGGTTTCATTCTGTGCATACAGTACGTGGGTGCCTACTTCTTATCACACTCGCTGTGACAGTGTAGAAAAGCTAATATTCGTTGCACATAAATGGCTTCTCTTACTGCAACTTTCACATCCTGTTCCTTCCTTCTTTGCAAATTCAGAGTTCAACCTATAATAGAAATTTAAGTTATGTGAAAAGGATCCAAGGTAGAAAAAGAATATCTTCTTCTGTGGGATGGATTGCCGTTTTGAAAAAGCAAGATAACAGAAGTCAGAAGAACATAGGAAACAATAAGATTATGTTATTTTGCACTGCTTTCCTGTAAACAACTTATCTTTAAAACTGCTTTAACTAAAGAACCCTTACGACTTTGAGCACGTAACAGGCCCTTGTAAGAACATTGCAACTGTAATGCAAACACTCGACTTTTAGAAAATGCTGGAATTTTAAGCTACTCGTTCAAGCTAAACTTTGTTGGTGTTGGCTGGTACAGATGCAATTTCTTTAGCTACCTGATCATGTAATACTTTTCTGCCACCCATCCTCTCCTTCTAGAGCACAGGATAAACCATTTTCTGGAAATAAATTAAGGCACAGTATCAGGTAATTACTTGCCTTAATAGCTCTAGCAGTTGAAAGTTAACAATAACACTTGCTACTGTGAGAAGAGAAAAGACATGGCTAAAACATGAGAATAAATAATATGCAAGAGAATTCAATCACAAATCCAGCTGCTCGCCATGGGACGTATAGGGCCTGAATAGTAGAATTCCTAAGCTCTTACAGTGGTGGATAAAGTCAACCAAGCAGTAATTACATACGTGGATCTGGAAGCTGGAGCATATGCCTGGGAGACAAGAGGCTTTAACTTATGACCCAGACTTACTCGAGGACTCTGCTGCCTGTAAAATGGGGAAAATAGTAACGTCTATCTCCCTGTGGAGAGGCATCATTAGTAATTTTGAGGCATGCATGTACTCTGGTAATAGATGTCAAAGCAATTCAGCATTCCTTGCAGCAAATGCATCAGAGGCAGAAACCCAAATGGAGAGCTGAAAAGGTATTCTTGGAATAGCTACCTCTTGCCCCGGGTGGTGGTGTCCCCACTATACACTGCATGATGCAGGGCTTTTGTGGAGAAAAGTGATAGTATAATTGAAGGCAGTTTATGCTACGCTTAAATAGAAAGCAGATTGAAGTCATACAGACCGCCTAATTTTAGTACTCCCTATCTTGTAAGTGCTTAACTTTTGTAACATAAATCATAATCTCTCAATAGTCTTAATGTAATTTCCTGGGAAAATTTTTTTTCAGATGAAGGAAATGAAACAAATTCTATTTTGTGCGGTCTTAACAGCTCCCATCAGGCATGTGATTTGACTCTGATTCCTCAGGACAGATTTAAACTATTTGAATGACATGACTTTTTAAGTTACTGGCAGCAGGAAAAGGTTCTTGTCTTGGAAAGGGTGGGCTGTTGCAGCTATGCACTGAGCCAGGGAACCCAGACCAGATTGTGTATGCAAGCTCATGCTCTCTTGGCTGCATGTGCATCCTAACGCTGGAGGAAACTCTGCTGCTGTGTGGTGACACAGAGGTGGAGGATGTGTGCGAAAGTCCTATTAAATAAAGGCTTTGCTCCCCTGCAGGACATGTGTGCGCTACTGCTGCATTGGCTGCAGCGTGACTTGGCCTTTTAAAACATTTATTTTCAATGGGTACTTGGGAATTCTGTGAAAACCCAGCAGAAAGTCTGAGAGCAGAAAGGAAACTGTATTTGTGGGAGGAAAGGAGTTAAGGGTAAACTGCAACCACTTCTTTCCCCCTGCACGAAAGAAATAGTGCAAGAACTTCCTTAGCTCCAGTAATTTCTCCATGTCATACTTTGAAAGCTGGATGGAAATGAGAGATCCATAAGAATTTCTCAAATGTAAGGCAAAAGAATCTTTTAAAATGAAAGGTGTAAACTGAAGGGGAGCTCCTAGCTGCCTCTGATAGAGAAATCCATGTCTATGTTTTAGGAAGAAATCTACATGTTTTGAGCTAAAACACAAACCAGTAAGTTGCTCTCTTATTTGTATTAGTATGGTTTTTCCAAGCTTTTAAAAGTGTGCTAAGAAGGTAGCTAAATCTCCAAGATGTTCATTCTTATACAGTAACAGTTTTGACCCTGTATTACTCAGGTAGCAGAAGGCAGAAAGGCTCGGACTCTTAAAGGTATCCTAGTCCATAATTTGCACTGACTTAATAGATCGTAAGATTTCAACAGGAGTAATAAATCTGCATACTTTGACTCCTGCATACTTTCTGCATACTGTGACTACTGCAATGTGAAAGCCCTGCTCGTGAGGTGCTATTGTGTACGGACGGTGATGGGAATCCTTTAAGAGGAAAATCTGTGAGAACAGGGCCTTAGAAAGTTATTTAATCTTTTGGTTTGTTGTTTGGTTGGGTTTGTTTTGTTTGTTTGTTTTTCAGTATAGCATTGTGTTGGGCAACTTGAAGCCTTTGGGCTTGCTACAGAACATGGTTTTGTTTCTTGTGTTCCATGTTATCGTATTCCTCTTCTCATGTTAGTATGGCTTAGCATTAGGATATGTGTTAGTGTGGCCTGCCAAATGCTTTGGGAAGGTCTGTTTTGCTCTCAGTGAGTAAAAGGTTCCTCAGTCCCCATATAATCACTTGTAATCCGTGGGAGAAGTACCTTTTAACGCTTGCAAGTATTCTCTCAACAGTAACATGCCTTAAAGAAGAGGTAGACATCAAAATTTAAGCCATGTCATTTCCTTGAGCAAACAGAACTCAACAAGGATAGCACTCCAGAAGGGTACAATGGCTTCTGTCAAGTAATACATTTGTATATTAAGATTTTGCTTTTTGCACTATAATCTAACTTAACTAAAGCTGGTCATCTTTTAGCCTAGTTTCCTATGGAAACAAAACATACGCAGTCACACGGCCTATTTGATTCTGTAGGTCCCTCCCATGCATAAATTTCTTTGAAACTGGCTTCAAAAATTAACAGATGGACAGTGGGTTTAGGGTATTCATTTCCTATGAGCTCCAGGCCGTCAGGTAGAGGAAGAGTCTAATAGTCCTCACCTGAGAGAAAAATTTTGGATGTTATTCATAACTTATTAGACAGCAGAACATTTATGCTGCAGGGAGCCCTTCGAACTATCTCAGCAGAAGAAAAGCCTTAGATGGACCTTGTGTCTCCATAGATTTCATAGTTAAGGCTCCAAGACACAAATCTATTGGAGACCATGTTCTGGAACTATTTGTTTGCTTTGAATTGTGAAATTATGGTTTTCCATGAACTGCCCGGTGAATGCTACCGGAAATATAGTTCACATTATATGTTTTTGTGTGTGTGTTTTATAATGATGTGATATTCTTCTCTTTCTGATGTCTGAATCATCATTTTCCCAAGTGGGAAAGGTTTCTTTGCAGAAGTTTCCGGCTACAGCAGGTGTTTCCAACAAGGGATCCTAAGAAAAGAAAGATGTTTTTGCAGCAGAGGGCTGAATTGCTAACAAAGTGCTGTTTCGGCTGCCTGCTAACTGTTGTAAACTGGCTCCCAGGGCTCTTGGATTCAGAGATGCAACATGCTTCCTTGTGGTCCATTTGCACTACCAAGGGGAATTCAGCCTTGGAAGAGAAACCTCTTCTCTGACAAGCTTGTGAGTGAGAATGGCAGACGGGAAAGGGCAGCTGAAAACAGTTTGGGTCCTTCAAAAATAGCTTTTGCAATACGGACATGGTGTAGGGGGTAGAAGCGGCCCCCAAAAGCTGCAATGAAAGAATGAGGGTGAGGAGAGGGCGGTGGGGTGATTTAAAGAGATCTTGGCCTGGACAGAGCCCAGGAGTGAGAAATTATTTTTAGCAACTGTATATGTAAATGGTTGTAATAATTAAAACTCTACTATCATCCACAATAGTAACAGTAAAACATGAGGGCTTGGGCAAGCAGGACTAACCTACCGCTGAAATCCTCCATTCCTTAAATGCTGATAAGTGTTTTTAATTCTGTTCTAGCCAGTTTAGTTATAAGCTCGGTGATATCCAGCTGTAGAGGAACACGTGGCCAGTCCTGTCATCTCTCACCTTAATGAGCACTGAAAACGAATAACTAGAAATTCTACTCAGTGCTCAGCATAGCAGTTCATTATATAAGTTCTACATATAGTTAAATTAGTAGCTTAGTTGACAAGAAGGTGACATAGCTCAACTTATTTTTTAAATTGCTTAGCTTTATCACTCTATTGAACAGATTGTTCAAGTATTTATAGAATACTGTGCTACAGCCAATGTGATCTGCAATTAAGGCAAAAATGGTCAAGTAAAATGACATGATCAAGCAGTTTAAAATGAGTTGACCTCTGATTGCCATCAAACAACCAGAGGTTGAGGCTTGAACCACAAAATTGCCTTTTTTAATTCTTTAAGGAAATTGGGTGCTGGGATTGAAATGTGTTTTGACTGAAACTTTAGAAAGAAAGAAAGAAAAAATCTATGCTATAAGACCAAGAATTTTGTTATTCTCCATTGTGGTTTATTGGCATGTTGTTGAGTTTCAGTGAGATGACCCTTTGGTAAAAGCTGTAAACCTTAGAAGAATGGCAGCTGCTGAAGTCCTAAGCCAAGCATTTTTCCACCCTGAAGGTGTCATGTTCCTGAAATATCTGGAGTTTAAATTTTGGTTTAAGAGGACAGAGGGATTTAAATTCATGTAATTTGTCCAATTAAAAGGTCTAGGGTTTTGACTCTAGGACTTTTGGCTTCCAAGACTTTGATTGTAACCCTGAAACAATGGAGAAGTTGTATCTTCATCGGTCCAGCCCTGACTCAGAGAACATAATTCCAGAAAAAAAAAATAAAAAAAAAATTTTAAAAAAATGTAAATCAGTTATTTCTTTCACACAAATATCTTTGTGTATTTGCATTTTATGTGGAGTTTAACAATCTCTCTTTTGGAACCAGAGCTGAAGAGAGAAGTATGAAATAAATGAATCATAAGGAAGAAGGCTCAGGTTCAGCCATCCTCTTCTAAAATACTTAGTTTAGAATCATGACCATAACTTCCAAAATGGCTTTTTTCTTACATTGCAAGGAATTTGTTTAAAGCCACAGTGTGATTTTTTTTTCCCCCTCCTTCCCCTCCCCCCTCCCCAAACTTCTCTTTCATGAAAATGCATTATTTGGAAAAGGAATTTTTCATTAACAATTATTTAATTGACTCTGATGGACAACTGTGTGGAGGAACGTCTTGGCCATCACTGCCTTTGGTGATGTCCTGTTGCTTCTAGGAAGGAGAACTGGGAAAGTGATACAGGGACAGAGAACAAAACATTAAGGGTTAAGGAATGCATGTTCAGAGGATCCTTTGAGCAGCAAAAATAGAAAAATCTTCCCAGAAAGGACCTCAACCAAAAAATTGGTTATGTCCCATTGATACAATTTTGGGCTAGAGAGCTCTTGGCTGGTGAGGTTTTCTATCATCAAATAGGATCAGGAATTGGCTGACCTGTGTGGTTGGGATGCTCCTACCCTCTTCTAGAGCAGCCTCCAAAACTCAGTAGTGTCCATATTCTGCTCTCACTTATGCCAGTGGTGAAAATTCCTATGATTTAGAAAACAGCATTGCATGTTTTTGTTGCTAAGCTGGTCAGAAATTCCCTCAGTTTGGGGGGCAACATGCTGTGGGGAATAATGCCCAAGACTTGATTTAAAGAACTAGCAATATATAATTTTTGAAGATTGAAATAAACTTTGACTGTTTCAAATGAGCTTGTTCTACAAGCTGCATTGCTTTAATTCACTTGGAGGTTCTTCAGGCTTTTTGGAGCAGTTATCAGTGTTTAGGTTAGAAGTTCTTGAAAAAGAAGTCCAGTGCTGTTAGCACTTCCCTCTAACAGAGTAGATTATGTCTTATTTCCCAATATCTACAGATCCTTATGCTGCCAGAAAATATTTCCAGCAGATTTTGTAATAGGAGTCCACTGGAGATGGGAAACAGAGATACAGGAATATCTGACATCAGTCTTGGCCAGAGCATCCAGTTCTGTTTTTAACTGCACTGGGCTGTTGCTGGTTAGAGCAAAATCCATCAGTGCAAAATTATATGCTACATAGTAGGATGCAAAATGCTCATCTGGACAGTGCTGTGTGTGGTTCTTGCTATCATAATCCAGATGCATCCTTAGCAAACATCCCCATGCTTGTCTCAATGCCTTGGCTTGCTCTTCTGTCTAGTAGTTGTTTGAGGACTACTGGTGGAAATAGATCTTTCCTTGCTTCTCGCTCAGGAAGGCAAGGAAGAAGAGGCATCATACATATTCCTCTCTACTTCTCACAGCAGAATAACTGATTTTATCCTTGGGTGTCTTGGTTTACTGCTGAAGCTAATAGCACTCCATGAATCCCCTGCAGCTCTCCTCAGTGATTACTCCTGCCTGGCATCCAAGGGTCTTTGAAAGGGTTTTTGGGCTGCTTTTTGACAGGCAAAATTTTTGAGAGGGAAAACTTTCTGCTGCCAAGGGATGGCAGGGCAAATTTAGCTTAGCAGCTCTCCTTAATTGAGTATGCTGGTGCCTGCTGTGCACTAAAACTTCAAATTTGATCTGGTCAGCATGGCTATGCGCTGCATAGATGGTTTGAAGTTGGATTTATCCTGCCATGAGAACTGTCTCCATCAATGAAAGGAACAGCCTCTGAGCCTAGTGGTCCGTGACAGCCTAGAACTCCAAATTGAAATGGGTGTGCTGGCAAGGGGCAAGCAGTTGCATCCTCAGAGCAGCTAATTCTACCTCTGCCACCTCTCTTTTTCTCCACATAGTCATTTTGTTGGTTGTGCACAAGTCTATATAGGGAGTGGAAAGCAATATAGGTCTTCTTGACCCCCCCCCCCTTTTATTTTTTTTGACCTAATAAGCCACCCTCCCCCTCTTTTATTTTTGTGGCAAGTCAACTTTGGAAAGCAAGCCATCCTGACTTGCTGTACAAGCAAGATAAAAATTTTAGAAGTGGAAGTTCAATGCTGCAATGTGATTTAACTGTACCTGTCTAAACCTCCTAAGCTTGACATGTCAGTATCAGAATATGACATGTCCTCATCAGAATGATGTGTGAAGCCTGGGGCGCTTCAGGAGTGCTGTTTAACCACACTAGAACATTTAGTCTTAAAATGCTGTTTTAATTTTTTAGTTTTCAGTACCCTTGGTCTAGTCTGAGTCCAGTATGTAGCTGTTTACTAAACAGGCAATGGTGAAGAATCTAGTCCAAGAAATGGTGGGATTGGTGTATGGCTATTTTAAAACAGGCAGGAAGAAGCCCTAGGAAAGGTAGATTTTGCACACGTTTACCCTTTCTCTGGATGCTCAGAACTGATGGGCAAGTGTTTAGTGTGCATTCACACTCAGTTTTCTTGTCAGTCTCATCTGGGAGGGTCTGGAAATCTGAACCTAACAACCAATGTTCTTTAATGTCTTTTTTTCCTTTTTACCACTTTTCTTCAAGTAGGGGGAGGAAATCCCCTGGTTTTTTCCTTGTTTTTGTCTGTGCGACAGCAATCCTAAGCAATCAAGCCACTCCAGTGGTACAGGGCATTACATACCAACATGCTAGGCCCTGTAGCCTAGGGATGGCCCTCTCCTTAGATGTCCAGTCTTGATGGGAATAGTGTCACATAGGAACTGCAGACACGAGTCTGTCATCAGGAGATTTTTGCAGCCAAATTTTATTGCCCGAAGATGTTTCATTTTTAAGCTGATTTGTCTTTCACTTAACCCTAAACGTTTTTAAGACCTTTCCACAAGACTTGAAGGCCAGTCTCATGCCAAAGAGGGGGTATTTTCATTTGATTCTGTTCTCCCTTAAGGTCTCCTTCATTAACTTCAGCTGCCTCAGCAGAGGGTGGGAGAATTGCTTTTGTGTTGGGGCTAGAAAATGATAATTTTTCAAGACTGTTTTAAAACATCAGATGGGAACAGAAGTTCACAAAAAGTATTTCTGCTTTTTTTTTTTTTAACAAACTGTTTCATAGCATATGCACCACTTAATATGGCATATGTTAACTTCAGTGTTTTAATTGATTAGCAAAGTAAATAGACGTATATAATGGGAATAATCTGTCAGTAGCATCATGAGGCTCCAGCAAGGTGCATTCTTTCTTAACTTAAGAACGTACTTGTTTGGTAGTTTGGGGTTTTTTTTGTTGTTGTTGTCTGTGATTTAAAAGAAATTTGATACATTATCTACTGTATATTTTGCTTTCACCCCTGCAAGCTGTACTGTCTGGCAGCACGCAAATGAGAGATGGCTTTACATACAGGGGGAGAGAAAGAAAGGGATTAGGTGGACTACTAAATACAGAGTGTAGAATATTGTCAATGTTCCCTAGTGACTTGGGGAACAGACCTTGACCAAGAAGAAAACAGACTGTAATTAATAAGTCAAAAAGTTCAAGTCAGCTGAGCTAGATTGCAAAAGGCATGGGATGGGGAGGAGCAGTCCCCAAGCTTATGTTGTCTGTGAAGCAGAGTTTGGATTTGTATCCACCTTTGCATGTATATTATCCCTTTTTTTTCCAAGTAAGAGAAGCAAGGTCTTTACTTTCTGTCAAAGAAAATCATGTAAGGGGTGTGTTGCAAAAGCTCACCTCTCTTCCGTGAGCTTTCCTACAGGCTGCTCCTTTGTTTTAGTAGAGGTTTTGGTCTCGGGTAGGCTCGCTGGGACTGAACGTACGAAAGCACTAAGGTTAAAGCAAGGATTGAGAACTGTTACTTGTCCACTTGCATAAGTCCAGTTTCAGTTTATTAAGTGTCTATGTCACGTGAACTACTGGGTAGTAAAAAACAGGCTGTAGCATGAGACTGTCTCTTGCAGTATTTGAATTGCTCCTATTAACTCTAACTTTATACTGAATTTTGTAAGTTCGTTGGGTTTGAATCATTTGCTTTACTGTGGGGTTTGCTTTACTGTAGCTCTGATTTTCATTGAAAAAATTCAGCTCATACAGCAATGTCAAATGCTCCATTCCAGCTCTAAGCAATCCCATTTCTGTAGGCAAGCTTGTGGACTTTGAGACGCTCTGCAGGTGGGCCTCTCAAATCTGGGCATAACTCTTAAAACACAACTGTTATTCTTAGTTACTGCTCTACAGACAGCTTTCCTGAGAGACACAGTTTAAACAGCTTCTCTAAAATCAATCATCCTATCTAAAGTATTGCAAAAACATCTAAGACAACCTTAGATTATTTTAGATGCAGTAGATAAGCGCAGTTGTTTTTTAACTTGTACATGGGGTGTATTTTTTCCACAGTTTTGATAACCTTCATGCACATAGCAGTTAACAGCTGAAAAACAGTTTTTTCGTTAAAGCGTATCAGCAAAATATAAAAGCGTACATCCAGTAGGACAAAGGCTTTGGGGACCAGGACTTCTTGTTGCTACTCTCTGCATGAAGCTGACCTTGTCTGTATTCTATAATGGAAGTTACTTCATCATCCAGCCTTGGGCCTCTCCTGAGCAAATACTGCCAATCACACTGAATTGTGCCAAAAGGCATACCAGCCGTGTCATGCAGATGACTGTCCACTGTGAACTCAAATGAGACCACCAACCCTTAACCCTAATAGAACTGAGAATTTGTTTTGTTTTAAAGTAGAGACAAGTACATAGGTCTACAGGGTACTTCTGTTTTCACATTAGCTGTCGGTAGGTTTTCTAGGGATTACATGCACTACTAAAAACGAAGGAGAAAAAGGAGGTTTTATTGGTTCTCTACATACTGTGCAAAAACCAGTCACTTGATATTTAGCTGATATGTAATATAAGCTTTAATGAAATTACCTGTTAATTTTGCTTGGTTATTTTGACTTTATGTGTAGTTTCATTTTGCATATTTGGTTTAAAAATATGAGGGATATTTGGTATAAAAGTATGATGCCCCAAAGACTCTGAGATACAAAACTCTTCAAAGTTCAAGTTGCAGTGTAGCTAATGTCCCCAGTTTAATGTGGGAAGTTTGCAAGGATCTGACTGCATAATGTTTTAGTATTTCGTTAATTTTTACAGCAATTGTTCAGACTCAAATTGCCATTTTAACGTTTTCCCTTAACTACCTTCATCAGCCACAGATCATAGGACACTGAGGATCCTGGCTAACAAAGCTAGGAAAAAAGTATTTAGCAGACAATGACCGTAAGCAAATTTTGAAGACCCAGGCCAATTACAAATCATATTCTCCCTCATTCAAAATCAAGGCAGTATTTTACCTCTTCCAGGGCCTTTCTGAGCCTCCATTAGCATTCCAGATTTGCTGCAGCAGAAAGCTCGTATGTCCCCACAGGAAAAATACAGATTGATTTCTCAAAGTATGGTCCATTATCTTCCTTGTGCCCTCAAAGCCACATTTGGACTACAATCAGTGACGTCTGCTGAGCTAGCTGAGCATTAGTCCTGATGTTCATTTGACCATTAATCCTTTGGTTGTTGTATGGTATAAACATTAGGTGAGATCATCACTAGGAGTCATCATTAGCCTGTGCATCATCTGACCTGGCCTGCTGAATGTCCTTCACCATTGTATCTCAGCACTGATGCCAAAGAGAAGGCCCAGCTGGGACCTTCAATTTCAAAAGTTTTTACGAAAAATCAGGGAGAAGAACTAAGCAGTCCTTAAGTTCCAGAGAAGCCTCAGTCCTTTATCTTGAGGCATAATTTTGTGTGATGATTTTTCTGGTCAAAATTAGGTTCAATTTACTGCAGTGAAATGTAAAATATAAATGACTATTTTTAAGAAAGTCGTAACAGAAATGTTGAAAAAACTTCCTGTATCGTACTTCCTAGGATGGGTTAGGAGTGTTTCTCATCAGAATCTCAGGCTCCTTTCAAAAGCCACGTTTCAAAAACCTCTTCTTTTAAAATGTACCTGTTATGAGAATGGAAGATCAGTGACATGGCAAAAAGGCCAAACGCAACATAGACCAGCAATGCCTCCGTAGAATGGTGTCAGCATACGCTGGTGAAGATGTCAATTTGTTGCAGTATAGTAACAGCTAATAAATCATATGCATTTCGATAGTTTCTCAACTCTTGAATGTTTTTCTGGTTTTCCTATGTCACACTTGAGTCCCTTTTCTAAAAGACTTTTCCTGTGCAGAACTACTTGATTTCTCTATTGAAAGATTTCAATGTAATTAAACTGATTGCTAAAAAAGACATCATTCTTCTTTTAATAAGGCAATTTACATATTCAATAACTTTAGACTTGCTTGCTGAAAGACAGTTTGAAAGTTTATTTGTATGTTCTTTCACTCAAATGTTTTGAGATTCTCTCATTTTATTTCCATTAACATGCCAATACATTAAATCAAAATATAAGGCAGTTTCTGTATTTTTCTTATTTAGCAGATAGATTATAATGAAGGCCTTGACTTGAACTTCAGGATCTTAAAGGTATTTTGTTATTGATTTTGATGGCTGTTGGCCCCAAGAAGGCATCGTGTGACTTTTTTTTTTTAATCCCCCCCTGTCCCCAGCAGTCTAAATACAGTGAATGTACAACAAGAGTAATCAAGACAATGTAATTTAATACTCGGCAGGAGTAAACAATACTCAAAGCAACATTAAATTTTAACTATCACCAGAGATCCATTTTGGACTTGTACCTCAAGTTTGATTTTTAAAACATAGACTTTAACTTGATTTTTTTTTTTGTGAATATTTTTATTAAATGCCAACAGGTGTGTTGCCTGTCACCAACAAACCTTGACTTCTAGTTGTAGGCAAAGACATGCAGTGGTACCATAATGGGATATCCTTTTATCTTTTTATACCAGTTATGCAGATCTTCTGATCATTTTTATGCTTATTATGCACAATTTAGTTTTTCCTTGGTTTGCAAATGAGCCACAAAAAGAGATTGATTTTTACAGATGTTTGCTATTCAATATTGGTTGATAAATGTTTTAGATGTGGTGTAGAGCTCATAATTAAGGGTTTACATTGCATAGACTAAAACTTCTTAACATAAAACCTTTATTAGCTAATAGGTACCACAACTGCTGGTAGGTGTACCGCTATTGGTAACTTCCTATATATGTGTTGATCACTGAGATCGAGTTACTCTTTCTGCTTCCCTAGTTCCTTGAGTAAAAGCCTTACATGCAGGAGGAAGGTCTGTGTAAGCTATTTGCTTGTTACAGGAGATTGAATTTTACTACAAATACATTTTCTCATGCATATGGATGGCTTGCAGGAGAACTGACATGGGCATGGCTTTTGATTTTCATTTTCAGTGTTCCTGCTAGTTTCATCCTTTTGTATAGGAGTAACAGAAGGCTTGTGCTTCAGCTCATGAAATTAAAAGAGATTTAAGTGGAGTAAAGGCTTCTTCATATCCCTTGGCTAAGTGACCACCTAGAAACACTTCCTAAATGCAAGATGAAATCATATGAAATCAGTCATGTGAAATCTTCTTTCAGTGAAAACATATCAGGTTAAAAGTCAAGATAGTAATAAATTTTAACAGAAAACAGATAAAAGATATTATATCCAAGGAGCTGAATGAATGCTACCAAGGAGCTACTCGCCATTTTTAGAGTGCTTGCAATGAAATGAGAGGACAAAAATGATAGGTATAAAATTACATTTTCCTCCTTGTTTTCCTTGCCTGACCTCTAGTTAGCTATGTCTTCATTAAAAGAACAAAACTCAGAATTTCACACCCATTTAACACCAAGTTAAGTATCACTTAACCCCTTGGTACTGACCAAATGTATCCCCATTAAGCAGAGTTTTTGTTAGTACCATCCCAATTAAACAGCAGTCACAGCTATTCACTAACATTATACCAAATTAGTTTCCTGGGAGGTATCTTAATAAAGCAACCATCCCAATTAAGCCTGTCCTCATTAGATGGAGGATACAGTATTACTATTTTATTGTAATTGAAGAAAGGCTCATGGTCCCATTTCATATAGTTTAGCTACAGAATTATTAATAAACAACAGTCCCAACTAATATATTAGTGCTGACTCAGAATATAATAACATTGACCTATTAAATATGGCATTTGCATGTAATCAGTGGCATCTTGCTGCAGTTTTCTGAGCCACTGGAAAACAGAAGGATTTTTGTCTTCTTGTGATGTCCTTGTTCTTCTTTGTTGACATCATCACATTTAGTCTGTACAAAAGAAGTGTTGAAAAACATAGAAATTGCTGACTTAGGCTCCTTGGAGCTTTTGGAGGTGATGACTGTGATAAGCTGGAAATCTTTTGAGCTTATGGTGTTTGCAGTTTCCCCAAATGTAATTCAGATACTTTGCTAGCTCTAATTTTTAGCTTTAGCTCCAGTTGTTTTCTAATACAATCCTGAAAGGGTGAATTTGGACAATCTCATCTTGGCCATTTTGAGCACATATGCTAGAACTAAGTCTTTTTGGCTCAGCTGTAGCTTGAATCTAATGAAAATGACAGATAATGCAGAGCGCTGTGTGCCTGCCAAAAAAGAGGATATTTCCCATGAGATAGCACCTGGTGATGCAGAAATAGACACTATAGATTTGTGATTGGCTGGTACTTACCAGTATTCATATCTAGTCAGTATTATCAACCACACAAGATCACATCTTGGATAATAACAGCAACAATGGCATGCATAAAAAATTACTGCAGCAAAAAAGGGAAAAAAATAGATCAATTATGTCAATTATATGGTAGCACTTTTTTCCCCTCACAGTTTCAACATTGAGAAAAGGTGGCATCTATCTCTGATCTAATTATTCACATGCTTATTCGTTTTTTTCTTTCACTTTTCTCCTTTTTACACACATAAAGGATCTTCCCTTTGAAAAAAACAGTGTAGAATCAAATGTGCATACATTCTGTATGTGACTTACATTTTAGCAGCTGAATAGTTGGCTACTTGAAAATAAAAAAGCATAAAAAGATTCTCGTGTTGGCTTTCTCTAAAGGGATATATATTGAGATGACCTTACCTGAGAGCAAAAATGCCATCAGCCAGAAAACTGCCATAAATTAAACTGCTATTTAAGCCCCGATTCTAGTAAAAGGGTCCAAATTTCCAAGGTGCCCCTAATGGGTCTCTGTTCGATGATAATGGAGCTTTTCTCTGAGGGAGTACATTCACACACACACACACACACACACACACAAAAAATCACAAACACAATGTCAAAGGAAAAATCAGCCTCCTTTTATTAGGAAGTATATACAAACTCCAGCCAGTTAGGGAAACTACAGCTCTGCTGAATTTAGCTTACCTAAGGTGAGATAATGAACAAGGTGATTCTGAAAAAGAAATACAAAATCATTAAGCAGATCTGTAAATTTTATAATGAATCATTTCAATTAGATTCAGGCAGCAGCAGATGTTAACTCATTTTGGCACGCCCAAGCTTTGAGGTTCTTAGGCTGAATTACTTTTTTTTTTTTTGGTGGAAACTTGATGAATCTCACATTTAGAACTGTGCATGAAAAAAAGTGTTATGTAAAAACAGAGCAAATGGGCCCTTCATTTGCTGATTAATGGGTCAAGCCTCTCTCCTTATACCACGAGGGGGTTTTAATGTGAGAAAGTGATAATAGGTTCACAGAGACAACAAGCTGGGGCTTAATGCTGCTGGTGAACCCAACAGTATTTCTGTGGTTTTTCTTGAGATTTCCTTACAGTAGTCCAGCTGTGCCATGGAGGAACAGGCGTTCCCATATGTGACACAGTCTTCATGCAAGCGTGGTAAAACATTGGCTGTTTTCAATGGATTTGTTGGGCAGTTGCTGGACAGTGGCATTCACGTGGTGTGCTCAGAGTATTTCTCTGTTAATATAAAAGAGGGATCACATGAAATGTCCACCTACGTTAGCACAGTTTTTAATGTTCATATTTGAAAAGTCCTTGTATTAACCTAAACGGAGACTGTGCCACTACATAGGGTTTAATAGTCTTCTCTCGTATCACTTTGCTTTCTGCCGAGACCACCTGAATGGTCTAAGCCATCTGATTTCTGTCTTGCTAGCCTTTAACCTTGTCTGCTATCATGAGAAGGATAGTATTTGGTTTACACTGAGCAGCTAAGCAGATGTCTCCGTGATGGCACTGTCTGCCTTTGTACTGGAAGGGAATTTCTGCTTGCTCATAGCGCTTCCTGAAAGAGCTGTCTCTTTAAGGAGTTATCTCATATTTTCAGAAATTGACTGTGAAAATTCTAAGTAATGGTGTGACATGATCACACTCACTTTCCGTAGTTAATCCTTCACTAGGGGTCAGGCGCTTTCCCTGCTCAATGAGTCATTTGATTGTCATCTACCTTGCACAAAAAAACTACGAAGCCCCAAGCACTGTCTGGTAAGGATGACAGGCAGTCACAGTGCTGAGCTCTGTGCAGGAATAACTGAGTTAGAAAAAAGCTGCTGGCACTGTAATAAAGCGTTTAATGGACAGACAGCCTCTTTTACCTTCCTTGGGGTAACACTAAATCCCTTTTTATTGTAGTTTGCACAGATGTTAGTGAGTTATCCATTTCTCTAATCATACTAGAAGTTGGCACATCCATCTTAAGTAAGAAGACCAGCCCACTCTGTTTTTGAGAGTCCTTTTTCTAATAAACTTGTGTCAGTTTCAGGTCAGTTTCACCAATACAAATAAAATTCAAACAAATAAAAAGTATATTGTCTCATGATGAGATGTATGTAATTATGTCCCTTAGGTCAGTTTAAATTTACAGAGGGAGTTACACTGTGTATAACCCTTACTGCAATCTAGATTTTCCTCCTGCTTTAAAAAATAAAACAAAACCACTGCAATATTTAGCCAATATATTGTAGTTACGTGGTAGTCTCAGTTTTAGAGCTGAATGTTCTATATGATTCATTTTACTTTGCAATTATTTGTATATAAATGCATCATTGTGTTCTGCGAACAATATCTCCCCTCCTCCCTCCGATAAATCTTTCTGAATGGAATCCACTTGTTTTGTTTATTTCCTCTACAAAGTGATGCTAACTGGCTCAGTAAATGCAGAATATTTGTATTTGTTTCAATTCTCTTGCATGGTGCTAAAGCAATTGCATCCTCTTGCTGAAGACTTTATTTCCCTTCAAGTGGTTATTCCTAAATGCAACACTTTTATTAATGAAATGAAAGAAAAGCTTTGATTTGGGGGCTGAGTGGGGAGAAAAACCCGCAGCCTAGATCCTACACGACAAGGTGCTACATGCTTCAACTTCTAGCATGCTTACAAAGGTCAGCTAAAGTTCAGGAAGGGATAAATGATTGCTACTTTGAGGGGGTCCGTGGTAAGCCTTGTTCTTTTTTGCACTGAGTTGATGGGTTCACAGCGGTAGCTGAATTTTGATAGATTGGCAGACACTGAAAGGAAATGCTAAATCTGCCACAGGGACTCTAACTAACTTCATTTTCTAGGGGCAAAGGGTAAAAGACAAGGGATACTGTTCAAGGGCAGGACATCATATGACCTGGTCAACAAAGCTACCACTGTTGTTTGTTTGGATCCTTGCCTTGTTGTACCTGGCTTCTTAACAAAAGGCCTTACCAGCAGGGTGGGCTATCAAAATAAACATTAAAGGTTCAGGGGTTGATGCTAGTCCTTTGTGTATGTAAATTTACTGCTCTCTGGGGTCTCACTGTAAATGAGAAGGCCTGTCTCTGTTGTGTTTCCTGGTAAAATACTTTTAATAAATAAATCAAAGACTATGGAACATTAACTATTTCTCACCAAAATGTAAAAAGTATGCAGTTGGTTTTTTTTTTGTTTTTTTTTTTTTTTTAACCAGTTCCCATACTTGGCTATGAAAAACAAAACCTCTCTCAGCTTCCAAATACCTAGGGCAAGTTACACTGACAATCTTGCAAAACAAAAACCTAACCTCCCAGGTTGGCCGTTGAGTTTTACAGTGAGTTGATGTGCTGAATATATCTGATGTTTTATACATGCCTTGAAATAGATAAAACCATTGATTAAGCTGAAGGCCATGTTTCGGTTACGTCGGTTTTATGATGGGGTATGTACAATCTAGGCACATCTGACATCCGGTTAGTACACGCCAATTGTAAAGACTTTATTCACAAACTGGGTAATTGTGCACACAAATGCTTAATTAAGTGCATTTGTCCGGGTCATTAAGCTGGTTGTATACACAGTTGTGAAAACTGTATGTTTCTACTTTTTTCTTCTTTTTAATCCTAAATTTCTTTTGTGATTCCTAACACATTCTATAATGAATAAAAGAATTTACGCTTTACGAGAATGGGGAGTTTGAAATGTTTGCAAGGGAATCTGAAACCATGTGAAACCAGCTAACGTTTCAGATTTCATCAGAAACTCAAAACGCATCAGTGATTCCCCAGGTTTACAAACCATATGGTGAACCTGAGTCTAACTTTCAATGACCACAGTCTGATTTATAGTTTTCTGCGGCAATTGGTCAAAAACTGTGATTTTTCCCAGGCTACAAAGGAAACTAGACAACCTTAAGTGATCTGACCGAGAGCTGGGTTTATTCTGAAGTCACAACTCAAAAGTTGACTGGAGATTGGTATTTCCATAGCTTTCTGAACTGGCCGATCATTTTATCAGTACACTAAAATTAAAATTGGCTGCTTTACTGGCCAAATATTATTAAAACTGTTGGCTTCATCTCTTTGTTTATCTTCTAAGACCACTTCGACAGAACAGAAAAATCTAATTTTGATTTTTTTTGTTGATGATGGTTAACAAGAGCAGAGCTCACAAAACCTCCAGGAATCAACCTCTGGACCAGCATGTGTTAATTTAGCTTTGTTTCCATTTCTGGGAACTGGACAGCACACATTGCAGGGATTTTTTTTTATTAGGGTTTGGGTTTTTTTTTTTCCTAATAAGGAGCAGGTCCCAAAGGACTTTACCTCACGCGAAATAGATCTGAGAAAGCTTTCTTCAAGGACCACACCCATTTTGAGTTGAGTAACCCAAGTCAGGACACACAAACAGCAATATCTGTTTGTTAGGATCAACGAGAACTGGAGAGGATTAGAAGGTGAGTCAGATTGTATTCTACAAGAAGGAAATAAATGACTCCATAAGGCTTGAAAGCAAGTTGCTTCTTCCTATTTCTTTGCAAAAGAAGAGCAAGACGTTTCTTTTTTTTTTTTCTTTTTTTTTTACCTTTAGTGAGATGTTATGTGTAATATTGGAGCCAAACACCATACCTAAATGAAACAGAAAAAATTGCTTTACTCAGCTGTACATCCTTATATGCTGCAAGTTGAATTTTTGCTCAAGCTAGTGATTTTAATGAGTTTGAGATGGAAATTTTAAATAAATTATATAAGGGGAATTTCAGAGGTTATTCTAATTTAAAATTCAGAAAATGGGATGGAGTTGAATTGAAGAAGCCTTTTGTATAGCTAGTTCAGCTGCTGTATTTACTAAGATTGTTGATTGTCTGATTGTCTGATTTCTGTACTGTTGAAATGCACTATGATCTCCTATCTCAGTTTTAATTTTTTGATCAAGAGTGCACATCAGGATTGCCATATTTAATTGAAACATTTTGTGGATAGGATAGAAGCCCTGTCATGTGCAATGTAATCAGATGTTACAATCTTCCATCATTACAAAGTCAGTGTTCTTTAGTGAAAAGTACAATAAATAAGTGATAGGTAGCACTCTGGATTCATCAAAGGCAATGGGTAATTTTGTCCAGCTGAATTCTTCGTGATGTTGTAGCTTGCAGTGTGGTCTTGAAAGATCACTGGTTTGCAGTATCTTGGAATGCATTTTCACATCTGTTTCTCCCCCAAATAAGAGCATCTTTCTTTTGATAAATACATCAGCGGTTAATCACATGTCTTTGGGGAGGTGTACGTAGTCTTTCCCCAGGCAGATGGGAGGAAGGTCTGCCTGAATTGTGAGCTGACTAAGAACGGTGTGAACGTGAGCAGTGTTGAGTTCAAGTTAAGGTATCCTGTTCAGGATTGTTGCTGTGCCTGCCTCCTTCTTGCAGCTTTTTAGGCAAGGAGGAGTGCACGGGGCTTGCAAAGTACCATGTAGAGCTACCTTCAAAGAAGTGGTCAAGCCTCTAAATCACCAGCAATTCAGTTATTGCTGTAAGGGCAAACATCACTATCAGAGCAACGCAGGGATGGTTGTGACCTTCAAAGCCTGCTGGAGAAACTATGTCTGTAAGTGGTCAACCCTTAGGACCCCAGAGTAGATATTTCTATGTCTTAAGATTAACCAGAGAGTCATGCAAGAGGAGCACGCAGGTTGCAGACCCCGCAATATACGCACAAAACCACAGAGCTGCTGGTGTCTTCTCAAGATGTACTCAGTGGTACTGAATCTGTTTTTCCTCATGTTCTCCGCTCCCACTCATGCTGAGATTTTCCTTCAAATTTCTTTTCTCTGAGGGCCAGAGAGGAAAGGAACTGCTGCTTCATAGCATGACAATCTTTTAGTTTATTTAGCTCCTCTTTTAAAGTATCATTCGGGTTTCAGCAGCTCCCAATAAGCATCACTTGCAACACGGTGAATTTTGTCTTATCCTCAGAATTTTATAGACAGTCACAAGGCACTGAGCTTGATATTGCTAAAAGCAGCAGCGTTTTTAGAATAAAGAAACAGATGTTTGGCTCCAGAACACGAGCGCCACCTTCTAACAAAGGTACTTCCCTAAACCCAGAGCCAAAGGTCAGGGTGCCTCTCCTCGCTTCCAGTGCGCTGATGGACAAGCATATCCTGAGGTAGTCACATTTTCTGGCTCTATTATACCCAGAGTATTTGTTCATTCCAAGAAGATTCAATACTGAATTGTGGGACTCTGATAAGCTTGACAAAAAGAAGGGTCTTCTGTTTGCTGAAAGAACAAATATACTGGCTTTCATGGCAATATGAATCCAGCAGGAGAAAAACGCATAATTAATTACTTTTGAGCCATTTCAGAGGCAGGAATGTAATGTCTTCCACATTTCCATCATTACTCTGCAACCACTCAAAACTCAAGGGGGCTTCCCAAGAGCACCCTCAGGGATGTGGGAATCCAAAATGTGGGTGTCAATTATGCATGCTTCAGTCAAATAAGTAGCTTGGCCCTGACCTCACTTTCAGCTGGCCTTGCTTAGAAACAAAACTCCTGCAAAACAGGAAAGTTCTTGCAACCAGGAATAATCTTCATAATCTTAACCTTCCCATTACCTCAGCATGCTGCTTGCTTTCTTACTTTTTAATTTGAAGGAAGGAACATTTCTTTGAAAATAGAGACCCTCATAGCTCTTCATGGTGTAGGACACTATGAAATCTTTAATTGATATTGAATCTGTCTTTTACAGTGTGATCTTAACAGAGAGAGAGAGAGAACAGCCCGATTGGGCCAATGGATCAGGCTGCCATCATATTATCCCTGCAGGTTTTCAGGCACAGTGTTGGAGAAAACAGTAAATCAGAGAGTCAGCTGAAAATAGATGTGGTATACTATTCCTGAGTTCTAATTCTCTATGTGACAGACATTTTTGAGAGTTTTGAGTAATAACTCAGGAACATCTCCACATTCCCAATCAGGAAATCTAGTCTAAAATTGCTGACTGTTTGGGTTCCTGGGCTGGTCCACTGCAATGAGAGCAAAATGTATGAAATACAGCATTGAAACAGATGAACTGATTGCATAGATTGAATCATTATTTCATTATTGCTTACTTGATAGGCAGTTCTTTTGAATCATTTTATATTTAAATGCATTATGATTATAATTTCCTTGAGTACTCAAAACTTTGAGTCAAACCGATATCCCTTTTGAGTGTTCTATTGCAAACACTAGAAACATCTTCCTTACAAAAGGCTCTTGGCTACATTTAATCTAGATTTAGTTTAGGATATTGATGGTCTCAAGACATTCAAATGCATTCAGAAGTTGGTGTTCAAGTAGGTTTTGAGCATCATTTTCCATCTCATCATAAGCTGTATTTTTATTCTCTGCCCACAGTATTTCCTGTAATTCAACACAGGCCTTTGTGGAAGGTTTGGAAATGGCTTAGGCAATCTTGAGGTCCATTGTTTGAGGATTCTGACCTCAGTTTTTTACCTAGTGTGCCCACTGCTATCTATCGCTAGTAAATTCTGTTCTCCTGAAGACAAAAAAAATTAAAGCTGAGAGTTCCTTCCCTGCATTACTGCCAGAGGAGAGACTTCTGTAGCAAATTGACTTGTATCCACAAAAACAGTGTGGAAAGATACTGTATGTGGTAATTGTATGCACTGTTCAAAATATTTTAAATGAACTTGTTCTTACAAAGAAATAAGTTATGAAGTTAACTTTTACGTGTGTGTGAATAATTAAACTATTGTCACTACTCTAAATTATCATCTATTGTTAACTTACATCATTAAATCTTGCTTCTTTGCTAAAGAATAATGAAAAATACACTTAATTAACAGTTATTGCAAGCTTGAGGCCATTGATAACACAGTTCTCAGACTGAATTTCACAACTGTGTTTTGTACTTGACTTGAAATTGCTGCTTTATTCTAAAGCCCCGCACAGTGATGTGGGCATAACAAATTTTGTATCACAAGTACGAACTCCCTTAGTAAATTATGTCACTGTTGGTTTAGATTAGGTTGCTACAAGCAAACAATTTGAGTGTTATTTCTTTTTTTTTTTCCCCAGTACAGAGGGCGGAGTTACGGTTTGAGCCTGCTGTTTTAGTTGCTTTTAGCAAATATATGAAAGGCTTTTGCTGTGCGCCAAATCTGACAAAATCCCACCCCCTTTGCCTCCCAGCTTCGCTGTGCCGATCCATCAGAAGATTTTGGGGGGGTTTGTAAGAGTTCCCTGAGGAAAGTGACTCTGCTTAATTTCCTTGTTGTTTCGATTACAGAGGTGATAGGGTTTTTTCCTTGGATATTGTTAAAGAGGCTTGCCAGCACTGTAAAGAATGTGCTGCATTCTTCAGATGAAATAAGGCCAATCAGTGGAATAATGAGGAAAGTAATATCTCCCTAGAGAGTCTGATTGGGTTTTCATCAAATCAGCCAACCTTTTCCAGTCATTTACACCAACGTTCACTCCATGCAGGGTGTTATGCTGTCTCAGATTCTTTCCTCCTTTTAAATCCCTTGTGATTATTACTGATAACTAAATAATTGGGATGAGGCAAATTTATGTATATTGTATATGTTCTCCTTTTTAAAATTAATTATTTTGCTCTTATTTTTTCACATATATTTTAAATGACTCTCCTACCCTGGAAGCTATTCCAAAGAAGAGGGGGATATGCAAGAGCTGGAAGATTTATTCCTTTGTGACACTGAATGTCCTTTTATTTTTAATATGTGGGGTAGTCTCCCCTGAATGGAAGGTTACCTACTGCTAAGACTACAATCCCATGACAAGATGCCCAATTCTTGTTGTTAATTAGAGCTTGACACATTTATTTTTATTTATTCATTAATTTGCCTTTCTGAGATAAACCTCTAAAATGAGCCATTTAATTTATTGAGGAGCGAGGAGAACAATGGTTACCATGATCTTCCCTTATTTCATGTTCTTTTCTCTGTCAAGAGCCCAGCATTAAATGCACAAGCAACATCTAACTACTGAAACAGAAAACACACTCTCTTTCTCTTTCACTCACGCAGAATTCAAACTAAGAAAACGGTCATTTCAGGTTTGCACATAGCTGACGCAGGTTGTTTCTTGCTGTACCTACAGTAATCTGTTCTGAAAAATATAAGGATTATGGTGTTGGGCCAGATCCTCCCCTGGTGTAAACCAGCTTGGTTCTACTGACACCAGTAGCTGCGCTGGCTTACGGTCTCTGAGCATTTCGCCCAGCGTGAGTCCCTTCAGGTACACAGGAACACATGGCAAATTGTTGGCTCACCAGGGCTACTGTTCATACAGCGCTAACTAGCCCTTCCCTATGAATCCAGGACCTTTTGGTCATCAAATGAGCAATAAGCAGGAGCACAAAAGATGCAGGATACTGCAGAGCTCTGCTATTTAAGTGCATTTGCAGACTAAATGTTGCAGTCAGCCTATAGCTGGCAGCCGCATACATAGCTATGCGGTACCTAATATAAGGGAGATTTTTGTTTTCCTTCTGTGCTGGCTCTGGAGCACAGACTAAAAGAAAGCTGGTATCCTGTCCAAGTTATCTTCCTTCTATGGCTGGGAGATTCACAGACAGTGTAGCTTCGTTATACACAAACACATTTATGGCATCTTTGACAAGCTCCTGGACCACATCAGGCATGATCTGATTACATCACTAAAATTAATGTGGTCTTTGGATGTTTTACACAGCAATCTGGGAGGCATTTATTTCCTGCAGTTGGGGGGGGGGACATGTTTAGCATGTGAAAGTTTTCAAAATTAACTGAGTTCCATTCACACCAGTCCTCCCACACTGCTCAGCAAATGATTCAAAGCCTTCAGCGTGATTTCATCTGTGCAGACTCTAATCCACTTACTTAATGAAATACATAATTAACATATTATAATTGCAGTAAAGATGGTTTTGACAGAAATCATTTCCCGTATCTAATACCGTGGTAATTTAATCTGTTCCCCACTCCCTAACACGACCCTCCGTGATTAAGTTTCATAAGAATTTTTTTGATTGATTGATTCATCTGACGTGCCTGGGCCCTGCTAAAGGAGTGTCTGTCAGTTTACAGAGCCACGTGATGTTGTGGCAGATGGTTGTGGAGAGGCTCTTTGCGCTGTCTCCCTGTGTGGTCTTTTTTTTTTTTTTTTCTTTTCCCCTAAATGCCCTGATAATCCAAATACAGCAACCCTGATCCACTAAATCGCTACATGTTTTTATATGCTGTCTTTTAGTTGTGTGTATAGTTATTAAACTGGGGAAGGCAGGATGTGTTAAACTAGGAGGTCTAAATCCTAATGCTGTCATTCACTTCCACAATAAAACAACCCACACAGATACTTTTTATTTGATTTTTCTTTCTGTTTGTTTTCAACACAATCTCTCTAGTCTGTCATTCACTCTCAGGCAGTTACTTGAGTTAAAAGGGCCAGCAAGCCAAGTTATACAGACCTTCTCAGCTAAATATCACTTGTTACCTGCAGGAATATATGGGGAACATTATCAACCACTGGCTTTTCAAACCGCTGCTCTCTTGATATGGGTCATGACTCATGAGATAATATCCAGCAAAAGGTCTGTGGCAAATGATTACTTCCTTTTCATAGACTGAAACCCTATAATTTTTTTTAATGCTGTCAGTCTCCAGGAAACTGTGTCCTAGTGACATTATGGTAAAAAAACAAATCCCAAAGTGGAAGTATGCTGGATGTCTTCCACTGAGACAAACCAAGCCATTTGCCAACGTAAAGCATCCTCCTCTCACCTTTATTCCTGCCCCTTGCACACTCTGTGCTCCAATATACCTTTTTCCATCTCTTTTCTTATGCTTCTCTTATAGTAGGAGTTCAGCCAATACTGCTTGTCCCTGTCCTGCATTTTCCTCTCTGTCAGTGGCTTGCATGCAGCTAGCCAGTTCTCCAGCAGCTCTGGTGAAAAGCAAGTAACAGTCTGTGTTTGGGACAGATGACAGAAAGACAATGACTTGCCACTGTCAGGGCCACCAGTCAGCGTCAGAGCTGCGATTAGAGCCACTTGCTCTAATTAGATGCTCAACTTGCTAAACTAGACCATCCTGTTGCAGGTTTGGGCGTTGGCGTGTGCAGATTTTGTTATCCACAGCCGGGAGGTTCCCTGACACCCCAAGCAAGGCCAGTGGCAACCTTTGCTCTTTGTGGCTTGCTTTTGTTCACAAAATGGTCTGCACAATAAGGTAATACCATACGTGAGAGAGCACGGGGCTGTAGTGTTGGCGTTTGGGCCTTCTCCTGGGGCCAGGCAGGAGGGGGACAGGCAGGCTGATTTGTGTGAGCTGGTTTCCGCCTGGGACTAGGTGGCCATGGATTTTTCAGGGTTTCCATTTTGGAAGAGGGCAGATTAGCGTTGTTTAAACCCTTTTAAGTCACTTGATTGTCCAGACTTCAAAAGTCTATCTCATGAGGTGAGATACTACAGCGAGATAACAGTAGTGGAAGCTTAAGCCTCCCTTCATAGCACAAGATGCACCAGCACCGCCATCCAAGCGACGAGGCAATCCCTTAGGGTCACATTTTGCTTTGTAGCGGTATCAGTTTCTGACAGTGGTTCGTGCCAGGCAGTATGGCACTAAGAGCAGTATTGCAGGCCAATTCCCAGTCTGGTAGTGTGTGGGATGCCGACATTAGTGGTTTATGGCTTGTAAGAGCTGAGGTATACTGCAGGCACAGAGGCAACGGTCGGCTTCTGTGTGCTGTCATGCCCCAGCTGCTGGAAATGTTTTGAGCAGCAGTCCCTTGGCTCTGTTGGTCAAAAGGTGGATGAAGGTGGTGAAGTTGTGAACAGTGAGCAAATCTTTGCTTCCTGTCAGCCTCAGCCTTAATTTTTTTGCTTTCCCATAACTGCAAATAGTCTCAAAGGCTCTGATGGGCAATGTTGCTTATGTGCCATAGGGCAGAGACCTTAGTCTTAAATTGCTGGACACAGTTGCAAATTGCGGCATTCATTCTGTTTTTACACCTGGAATGTCAAAGTGGGTGTATTCACTGACAAAAGGAGGATAGAGACAGTAGAAAATAACGGAAAAGAATTTACTGTTTATCTTTGCTTTGTTTTGTTATTGCACTTGATAATAAGTCAAAGGTGACTCAGGCTCCAGCCTCTGTGATAGTTGTAATGCACCAAAGGGACTGGAGGTAGAGCTGACCAACCTGTCCGGCTGCCCCACGTCCTTCTGAACGTTAGATCTTGGGCAAGTGCTTCTGACAGAAGCCTGCATTCATGAAAAGCTCCGTCTTCTTCCTAGTAGGAGGATACATGAATCATTTTTCATGTAGTGAAGCTGTATTTAACTGTGGTGTCTTTCATAAACTGAGGGAGTGCTTGACAACATACTAGGTTTGTGGGGTTTTTGTTCGATGATGCAAAATGCAGCGTATTCATTCATTTCAGCAGTGTTTTTAACCCTAATAGGGATTTAGGTGCCTACTTTCTGTTGATGAGCTGATGCATTAGTTATGGTTTATTTGCCTACCAGTTCTCGCTGACCTATATACTACTGGTGTGCTTTCCTAAAAACTTATGCCAAGATTATCCTATAGTAAGTGAAGGCTTACTATGGTAAGCGTGGTGCATCTAAATCTGCCTTCCCTCCCAGTGACCGATTGTAAGTGCACTGATCAACAAAAGCTCTGCTTTTCCCATTGAATTGTGAAACACTTACCTGGGAACAGCTTGAGCGCAGAATGCGCGACGAATTAAGAGGCATTTATGTAAAAAGAGGAGGACAGAGATTTTGGAAAAAATCAATGCAAATGGTCAGTTTATTAATACACTGGCACAAAACCACAAGTGTGGACAATACACCCACCCGCCCCAAACCCATAGTGAGTCCAAGGAGGCCACGCAAAATGATGCAGACCAGCTCCTACATCCGAGTCAGTGAACTCATTGAACTTGACTGAAATTCCTGTCGGAGCATTTTCTTTTTCCTATGAGTGTGAAGGGAGGGGGAGGCTCCTTTGTGAGTGGCAAGTGTACATGAACACCACCACATCAACTGCCAATATGTTATGAGGCCTTGGTAACAATCTGGAGTCTCTGGGGAGCTCTGCTGCAGTTCAAGTGAGTATCAGACAGAGAGAAAACAATTTCTGGTGCCAATAATGCAGCACAGATGAAAAATGTTTTAATATTTGAAGCTGCTTTATGGCAGAAGCAATGACAGTGATGGAGTCAATGTCAGCTTTTTTCCTTTAAATGTCATCTTTCGTCTATGAGTTTTTTCTGCTCTGGAGGCATGCGAGCCTGATGCTGACTGTTTGCAACCATTGATCATTGATTTTATTCTAAATGGAAAGCTTGCCAGAAGACTAGAAATTCTGGAATTTATTAGGATTTCTTTAAGAGGCACTTTAGCTCAACAGTTCTCATTACTGTCTTTACAATGTTACTTATTTTTCTTTTTATGTCATATGATTTGTAAAGGGTTAGTACTCAGAGAACAATATACGATTAAACCATTGTGCATGCTGGAGTTGCAAGCTTAGAGGGGAAAAAAGGATTCTAAGGAGGGCTAAGCACATATCTGAGTGTTAAACAACAACTAATGTCTCTTCAGAACCAAAAGCTCTATTTTGAAATCTGTGGACATGATTTTTATTAAACAGCAGTTTTGATTAAATAAGGTCACTCTTAAATTAATAACTCTTAAATACATAAATAAAAGGGCTAAACCATCTTTATATTCTGACATTTAGTGCATAAACAACGTACTGTATGTACCAAATGTCAGAATATAATGAAAGTTTGTCCTGTTAAACTAATGCTACTGATGGGCAAAAATGTCTTGGACTCTAATAGCTCTTCAATGTATTTATTTACAGTGACATTATTCGGAACATGCCAACTAGAAGTGGTTTAAGGCTTTATTACATATTAACATTTAACATATTTCTGTGCTTATACATAAGTGATTCTTCTTAATTTGGTTAAAAAGAATCCATTTACGATTATACAGTAGGCTAAATGTTTTCAGTTTGTGATATGTTTCCATTGGCACAAGACTAGTTCAAACAGGTATGTTAGCTCTTGGCTGACATGCCTGACATTCAAGCTTTATTACGGAGCAGTGTACCCAGGGAATGTGAATTATAGTGAGTATCAGCCTTGGCCTGCTAAAAGCATCATTCAGCCTAGTTGATTATGGAATTTACTCTGGAGTTTAGGTCTGAAGATCCATCTACTGAACTGATGCTGTTTATTTGTTTAGTCACAAATATGTTGCAGACCAGACAAAGGGAAAATTGTAGTGGAAAACAGACTGGTTGAGTAGCAATGACCAGGGAAAAGCAAAATCTTGCAGGGTAAAGAACCAGTAGTAAAGTTTATTGCCACTGTTTAGATAAAACTAATTCTGGCAAACCCTTTAATAAACCATCAAGTGCAGCACTTGAAATGTAAAAGAAAACTTTCCGGAAAATAAAATGACCATCTGCAATGTTACCTTAGATGCTGTAAATGGAGTTTCTGGTGCAGTGGGGTCTATTGTACCCCATTGACCAAGTTGCTTTTAATCTTTATTGTAATGAACTGTCCTGATCTGCAATGCCACATATAATACAATGATTGTATTGTAACGGGGGTAGAGGAACAGCAGAATAATGGCTGTTTGCCTCAACACCGTCTATTCTGCACAGACCATATCCCCACGTACTCATTCTCATACTTGTTAACAGGTGTGATTCTGTGTTTGCAGCAGTGAAGCTCAGATAATAAAAATGGCATATTTTCTTTTTATTGTGGGATAACCTCCGTTTACTTCTGCATAGATTGCCACCAAAAGGGTTTGCTTAGAGTTGTTCTACACCCAATGATCTGTTATTTCTGGCAAGGTTTTAAACAGTCTCTGACAAGATCAGATTCTTTGGCTAAGTGCAATAATTGGGAAATACTGAGTACTATCCAGCAGCCATTTCTTGAGAGTACTATTTAAAAGTCTCTGCTACTAGGAATATCTATATCCATAAAGTGCAACACCATTTGCATGAACCATTTGTGCACTTTTGGAAGGTGAATCTTCAGAGATGTTCCATCAAGCACCCTTACAGCTTAAAATCCTAATGAACGTTTGCAAAATAACCATGAATTTGCCCTAATAGGAACAGCTGGAAGCTTACCTGACAGTTTTGGTATCTGTTTGTGAACCAGGGAATCCTAAAAAAAATTAAATATGAAGTGGTGACAATGTCTTATGTTCCCGTGGCATAGAGATCCACGGGAATTTGTGTTGTAGCAGAATCTAGAGGCTGCAGTGGATTTAAGGGTCCCATTGTGTTAGGGCTGCATGTATATATTATAGATGTTTCTTGCACTTAGGAACTTAGCCTCAAAACAATGAGATAGCACAGGCACAAATGGGAAATGAATACGAAACATGCTATTGATACCCAAGATTATATGATTTGGGGGTGGAACTGAGATTTAGTGGGTTTTAGTTTAGTGTCTTGCTTAGTAGATTGCTTCAAACACTTCAAGAACGCCATATTTTTCTGCATAGCATTTAGTGTTACAGGCTTCTGCGTGGACAAATTATGGTTGTTCACAGGTCTCTCCTTCCATCAAGAAGTGACTGGCAAAGGAAGGTCCCACAAAAAGCCATCTTTGAAAAAAATTTAAGTCAAAGTAATCCATAAAGAAAAAATTAGATTTTTGTTCCTTGGTTGGGAAAAGGTTTTTAAGGAAAAGCAAACCTAACTTTTCCACTCCTAAGGGGATTGCTGCTAAGTGGCAGCAGAGGACCACAGAGGCAGTGGTGAGTGTGTTGAGAACAGTGATATGAAAAAGAAAGGAATTTTGGGGGAAACCCTGAAATTTTCTAGAGAAAATAGTTTCAACTGAAAATCACTGAGTAGCTCTAGTGAGGACGTTATTCCTTTATGCTGGGAATCAGTGACTTTAGCATTTCTGTGCTCAGCAATCCACGGCTTTGTGAATTTATCCGCCTTTCTTTACAAATATTCAGCTAACAGCAGCGAAAGGAGTCAGTTCCTTCACCGTGAGGAGCTTAGCCTTGCAAGAAACTTCCTCCTGCTAATCCATATTCAGAGAAGTCCTGAGGGAGCTATCAAGACTATTCTGAGAGTAAATTAACCACCCTGGAGAGGATTACAGGATCCTGGCCCTGTTCAAGATCCCCAGGTAGATCAACACGTGTCAGTGACTCCATGGGGTCAGTCAGGATGCTGGTACCGTGCCCCACATCACCCTTCTCATCTTCTAGATGCTGAAGAGATGGGGGAGTCACCTGGATTTTCACTCCAGATGACACCACAGTGGGACACAGCTGTGATCACCCTGTCATAGTCTGCACCTATGTGACTAAAGAGAAGAGTTCAGCTGCAAGGATATTCAATCTGGAACTCCTCATTAAAAAAAAAAAAAAAAAGCTATTAGATGTTATATCTTTAATAAATGGCCTATATATTATGACATAATTTAATTTAGTGCTCAGAATGTATTATGGCCGCCATAACAGTTTTACATTTATAGATTTCATAGTTTTGCTTCTATAAAACAACTACAATCTGTACCCCTTCCAGCTAATTACAATAAAATGCTTCCATTCACATTTACAATGTAAACTAAGGGTAGAGGCGGGTGAATTCTGACTCAGGTTTATAGCTTCACAGGCTGCTGAGATTGCCTGGGTTTAGCATCCCCTGACTAAGGCACTTTCTTGGGGTCGGGTCCTGGGGGAGACCTGCCAGGCGGGGACCATGCCCATTGCTAGGAGATCCTAAGGGGTTATTGCTGTGTTTATGGGGATGGTTGAAGGGATATTGAGAAAATTAAAGAATTTGAGAGTAGATACTCATTTAGGCTGACCTGGAAAAAAAGAGAGTACCAGACTTGAGTATGATAGGACTCATTGGAAAGAGGAGAGGAAATCAGCTGTGAGAGATGCAGATTGAATGAGCAGGATGCAGGGGAATGACGCTTTGGAATTTAAATGACAGGTTCAAAAAGCATGTGTGTATCTGAAAATGCAAAACAAGGTGAGAGAATAACAGTCGTCTTATAATGGGATTCATTTTCCTGTCGTGGTGTAATGTATCTATTCAAGAGCCATTTGTGTACAGAAGTCCTGCTAAAAGCAATGCTTATTTTATTTTTTTAATTAAAACATAAAATCAAAGATCCCCAACAACTGTGGAAGAAGTTAACAAAATCCTTTCTGGTTTCAAAATCCCTAAATCTAAAATAAACTTGTGTCAGGAAAAGCAATAATTTCCCAATTAACGAAAATAGAACACAATACTTAATGGACTTTCTCTGTTTATTAATTAACAAATGGATTTCCCATATCTGCACAAATCAGTTAAAAATGAGCTACCATCTACCTTTGATACCCTATTTCTTTCAGCTTTCCCCAACCTGTATATAAACTCAGCATGTAAAAGTCTCTGAGAAGGTGAGGCCAAAAGCAAAACCTTTTGTTCCTGTGGAAATCCTTGCTCTAGAACCCACGTTCTTAATGACTACACTGGAGAGGAGTCATTCCCGATTTTCAGTTATGCCCAAGTGCAACAAATGGAAATGTTTTTTGAGCTTGTACTCCACCTTACACGGTAATCAAAAATGCTCTAAAGAACTCAAATTGTTTCCGGGGTGCAGCTTGGTCAAATATTATGATCCCTTCCTAAATTTTTTGATTTTGTGAGAATCTTTTTTTTTTTTTTTTTGAGGAGAGAAAATGCTATATTTACATGGATCAGAGGTGACCAGTGTTTGTAGCAGCTATCACCACTGCCACTGCAATTCCAGTGAGACAAATGTACATGTGAGTTGTATACAATAAAAATGTCTAATTTCACATCCACATGGCAGCCCAAGTATATTTGACAACCCAATTTTTGACACTTTGCAATGTGGCCCCAGGTCTAATAACCTTCTTCTGCAGATGCTGGTTTTGTATGTTTTTAATCATGAATCATTCCTTATCTATTAACCAATCATATTTGCTAACTGGATTGCTTGTGAAGACCTCTTATTGTAATTAGCATGCTTCAGTTGAAGAGTAAACAAATATTCTAACAAACTACTACGACATAAGTTGATTTTCTGTTCTCAATCACTACCATTGTGGATACAGCAAATTTTGAATTAAACATCTCTCCAAGATTTAATGATCTCAGTCAAGAACATTTTAATTAAATTAAGGGATTGAAACTTTTATTTTTGACAGAGAATGAATAAATCAGCGAAAGGTGAATCTGGTTCAATGAAAAACTTGATCCGGAGAAATAGTCTGGGAAATAATTAAAATTGCGTTGACCAACTGTGCTCAAAAGGAAGAGTAAATATTTTGTCAAGAGATGTTAAAACATAATGTACTACACTGAATTCAAAGTATTGTTGTAGGAAGATGGGCATTTGCCTACATAGCAATAACCCTCTGACAAGGAGGTCATGTCTTCCCCCAGCACCAGACCTCTGTTCTGTCATCCTTGTGTTTGAGTTGACAGATGTGAATGCTGGTATATTTAATGATCTATATTAGCAACATTTTGGGAGGTCTACATATACTGGGGGATCTGGCTGACGTGACTGGTGCACTGCATTTGTGGTCTGCAGTTTGCTGACTCTCCTACTGGTTACTCATCCATGATTACCGAAGCTGCAATATACTACATTTACTATCACATTTTGTTTTACTGGCAGAATAAATAGAACTGGACATCAATCCAGAGCAACAGATTTATGTATATAAAAACTGTATGACTAATATACTCAGATCAACCAAATAGCATCTGTCTGGCTCCTTTATGTTAAGTTTATACCATGTTTTAAGACACACACACACATACCTCTGGATGTTTAATCAGTCAAATTACCTAGGAAGTAGATTTTGTATAGTGAATATATTATGAGCTACCAAAAAATATAAGTTTACTGAAAGTGTCTGACATCTGTAAAAAAATTTCAAGGTTAAAGTGACTCAAGGATCCAATCTGCAGAAGCTCACTCATACGCTAGACAATATCTCTTTTCATATTCTTTAAACCACTGCACGCAACTCTCCTAATCTTAATAGTTCTCTGGAGAGTGTGGAATGGCCAAAACATGAAACAGAATAAGCCAAATATACAGAAAACTGTTGCATTTGCATTGCAAAACATTGGCTTGGGTTTGAAAATAATGGAATGACAGTTTGTCCTCTAAACAGCGTCCAACCTCCTTAACCTTTAAGTGTCATCTGCCTAGGCAGCCCTCAATGCTTGTTTTTACAGATGAAAATAGGGCCCATAGGACTTAGGATAGATCAGATAACTGGGCTCCATTAACAGCTGGGCTCATTCCTAAAATAGTAGATCAAAAAAACTCAAACCAAAATAAGAGAGGTCTGCTTTAGAAATGGATTTATTTGGCTACACTGAAACCTGCAGGATAGAGGAAGGGAGAGAAGAAAGAGCATAACCCGGGGGAGGGAACAGAAGGCTAACAAAGATGGGCACTTCCCTGAAGCATGCTCTGGAAATCTTTCCTTGATCAGGTCCTGGTGGCAGTAAAGAAAATGCAAAATGGGAGAATGTTCTTCCAAACTCCCTTCGTGTTCATCTTAGCTCTGTGCAGAGCAGCAGTCAGATCTCCTGTAGAATATGTGACAACATGTATATCTCCTTGTGTTTTTCTGGCCTGTCTCCTCTTCCTCCAGGAAAGCGGAAAGCAGCCAGCTATGTGATAATTCCTTGTGGACATCCACCTTTCAATGAGAAGAGCACAATTCTTAATTTTTCCTCATTTTAGTAAGAGGAATCTTTTTTTTTTTTTTTTTTTTGTTCTTCTTACAACTCCACCTAGAGGCCAGCTCTAATTTCTGATGCTTATTGTCTCAACCGCTTTTAAGTCCAAGATTTTCCTTCTATTCCTTGCAGTTAAATCTCTGCCAGGCCATCACAGTTTTATGTCACAAGTACTGCAAGCCCCTCTGTAGTCTGTTTAACACCCTTTGCCCTCCAAGAAATCAAATGACACCAAAAGGAAGGTCTAAACAGGGGTTTCAAGGTGTTGTATCAGAAAAAGTGGCAGTTTTATTTGGTAAAATTACACTATAGAGAAAGGAGGGGTTGTTCTTAGGGTATTTGTCCAGGTTTGTTGAAATGGTCAGCATTGCCCATGGAAATATTTTTGCATCTTCATGTTGGGAAGACGTCTTTGTTCTCTTGATAAGATTTGTGAACACTAATGAAATATTTGGCTTTCTCTCCCAGAACTGGTTTCACTGGCTTTGCCTTCCCTCCTCTTACGACGGAGGGCAAAATACAGCAGGAAACAGAGACAATAATATTAAGTGTGCAAAGGAAAAAATGCTATAAATATTTTGGTTGAAACAGCAGAGACATTAAAGATAAAAGTTAAATGGAAATAAAGGCAGTCAGATGGTTATTATATGTTGCTATAAAATTCAAGAGCTGTTAGAAAAGGTAGATCAGGATTTGCTTTTAAAAAAATGACAGGCCTGTAAGAAAGCAATATTTTTGATTGATAGAGATTTTAATTGCTCTGATATTTATTGGAATGACAGCTATTAGGAATTGAAGCAGTGATAAGGGATTCTCTGAAGCTTGAGGGTATTTGGATAAACACCTCAAATTTGAATGCCTATCAGAAGCTTATTAAAATTATTAAAACCTTAAATTCTTCATTTGGGCTAAAAGTCTTTGAAAAGAGGTTTGCTTGGAGAATTTCTTATGAAATGATATAGATTCTATTAGTGATGGCTTTTTCCTTCTCTCCTCTTGAGAAGCATGTGCAAGCTAGAATAAGCAGGAACGGCTGACATGTATATCTGCAGAGATTATAGTGTTAAGGACAAAATTCACGTGGGTAAAACACGTTCCAGAAAAATATGTAGCCTTAGAATTAACAAATGGTGTTACTTGCCCTAGCAATTCAGGTTTTATTTTTAAGAGATCTAATCTGCACATGTGCTATTTTCCATCTATGGCAACTCTGGTGTTTAGAAAGTTAATTGCTTGCTTTGGGTATGTAATTGGAAAATTTAGTCCTGAATTATTAACTGTTCTGTTCTGGACTCCTGAGTTTTCTGTGGTCCAAAATGATTTTCAGAACTGTTGAGCATCTGCAAGCTGAACCAAAGAAAGGAGGCGGCTATCGTTGTTTCAGAGACTGGGGATGTGAAAGCTCCAAGTGTGGTCATCACATCACAGCTTTGCTGATCTATGTGTCTTTTATTATCCTACCGAGATGAAACACGAATGGCAAAGTTAATAAAATGGCCATTCATTATCTTTCATGCATATTTCCTCATTTTTAATGTTTTATTTAGTCATTTCCACATTAAAAAGCAAGAAGGTAGAACTCTAGTACTATTTGACCTCGTGACACTGGTCATATCAAGGTAGGATTTTTCTTTCTTTCTTTCCCCCTAAAAATGCCATCCCAGTTATGTGATAATCATGACCATTCATTATCATTAGCTAAACCAGTTCCCTGGGAGATGTGCTAATAAAATGTCTAAATTATACATTGATTAAGTGCATACGTTATATACTGAAGGTTGGATATAAAGACTAAGTACAGGTACGTTTGGCAAGAAATGTTTATATGGGTACTTTGAATTAGTGGGATGGTGTATAATTGTAACAAGTTGAATTATTGTTTCCAAGAGTATTGGAAAAGGATGATGTGAAGAAGCTGTCACTGTTTCTGGAATGATACAGTCTAGGATGATTGGATCAGATCACAAATGAAATATAACTGTGCAACAGTAGCACCCTGCTGCTTTACGGAACAGAGTTTACATGGCTATGGATTTTCAAGTAGATGTGGTGAAGTGCTAGGGAGCGGATCTTTCCAATAGACGTATGTGCTGTGAATCCACGGTGCCATAAACTATTACAGAACAAACAAGTGTAAGAATCAAGGAAATAGTACAGACAGCTGTTGCATGAGTTTTGGAAGGAAATGGAGAGCAAGGGGAGATTCTGGGAGAAAGTAAGTGATGCTTTATATTCTAGGAGAAGATAGAAACGTAATAGAATTAGCTGAGAGGTACCAAGAAAAGAAGAGCTGGGCTGAAAAAGTGAGCATTGACAAAAAGGAACGCTCAGTGCAGAGAGTTTCAAATGCACATATGTAGTTCAGAGACGTTATTTGCAACATGCTTCAGTTCTTTCACTTGTGGCTTTCTCTTTGACAGTTTTTATCCAGTCAGCTCTCTTCTCTGCTGTACCCCTTTATAATTTCTTTGCAGCTTTTCCTCCTTCCCAATCTTTTCTTCTTCCTGTCCTCTTCCATTTAGTCCCTCACTGTGGGACTCAATTCATTAATGCTTGCAATGAAATGCTCCTCAAATGCTGCACTAGAAGAAGGGCAGAGTATGTTTGCTAAATACATGCAACAGTATGTTGCACTGTTTCCACTGTTTGTGGTACAGAGGAGATTTCACTCAATGTATTGCATATATATTGTACTATTTCAGTCTCCTGGATATTTGGGAAATTTTGCTATTTGAATTTTAATGCCAAACTCAGAACTGTAGCTTTGAGTTGATTTTATTCTTCTGTGCACCATGAGGATATATCAACCAATAATTAAGAATGTGAAAAACAAGCTGCAGTGGAGAGTCAATAATCCAAATACTTCTGTATATCACACAACCTTCAGATTGTTAGCAAATTTCTCTTTGATAACAACATGTTTCCTTTCATACTGGCAAAATGACATGACATAACCCTTGGCATTTGAGAAGAACATGTATTTTTTTCAGATGGATTAGTTCAGGTAAGCAGATATGATTCAAATATTTAACAGATTGTCCATAAATCTGACATTCACGGGAAGCTGTTAATTCTGAAGTGATCATAAACACTTCACAAATGCAGACTTCAGTTAGCGTGTAACTCACCAAAGACTAGAATCTGAGATGGTTGCTTCTGACAAATCTCTCATTGATGTGTGTCTAACCATCAAAAAATGAACAAAGAGTCAGCATGTTTCATAAAATACTCTCCTTATTTATTTTAATTCTACTGTAAAAGTATTTGACATATTTTTAGATTATTTCTTGGATTTACTTTTCGTTGCAATCAATCTTGATTCAACAAAATGTTCTTAACAAAACATTTTTAATAATGAAACAATTACAGCAGTAACTTTACATAACCAATGAGTTCTTTCATTGTTCCTTTTTACTACAGTATTCTTCTTCTTTTCTTTATTTCAGAGTAGTGTTTGCTAGTCAGTGTGGACCAAAGAAAATAGTTTAGTTGAAACTGATTGAATTTCTTCATTAAGGCTTAAAGTTAAAACAGTTTATTGGCTATTTCTTCCTAATTGCAGTGACTCTTGGTTAAAGCTAGGGACAGCAGCACTGCAGTAGTTAGACTGTTCCAGCAAAAATTCTGCACCAGCTTTGGAGAAGTAAAAGCCAGGCTGTCTGCACAATAATCACCATTCCTGCCACCCACAAATGTGGTGTGACCCTTGATTTTTCCTGCACAGGGGACCATCCTTGAAGGAACAGTGGGTACTTAGTGCCAAATGTCTCTGTGAGGACCTCCACGATGGTTCTTGCTATGTCCGCCAGGATACTCCTGTTCACTAGTGGAGTCAATCAAGGACCAATGCAAAGATAAGCTATATTTCGTTCTGAGATTTAACTGCAGAGAACAGGATATGGGTGGCATCCCTGCTTGCCTGCCTGTGCATCATGCTGGACCAGGAGCAGACTGCCAGGCGCCGCGAGCTTCTGCAGCATTGGAGGGGTGCTCTCACCAACGCCCATCTCTGGGGCTGTGGCACAGGCTGCCCACTGTGCTGCACTGGGAATTGTGTCTGAGTCACTTTGCACCTCAGTCCACACCAAGTAGCCACCAAGGCTCATTTGGAGGTGTAGAGAACTGCATTGGGCCACGTAAATGTGACCTCCAATGAAGGCTTATATAAAGCTGCCGCAGTGGGTGGACCTTCAGCTGTAAGCTCCCTCTGGATGCGAGAATTCAATCCCCTTGGTATTGATTTTCTGCACTGTTTGGGGCTCTGAGCTCTCCTAAACTCATTCTACCTCCTTCCAAAATGAGTGGCACTTGCTTATGATGCCGACTACATCTCATGATTAAACAACTCCTGTAGCAAACTGTGCGTGCACAAGTGCTAGATTCAAAAGTGTCAGCATCTTTCCCAAGTTCTATTTTAAACATACTAAATGGTCACCATAAGTTTCCCCCAAATTTTCGTATATTTAGTCTAATCAAGGGACCTGAAAGAAGGCTGGTTGTGCACAGGGTACGGGCTACCCTACATATTTTGCAGCAGGCATGAGGATAAATTCCTGCTCCTGCTCTTTTAAATCATTTTAACTCTGATTCTTCTACTGAAGTGACTAGCAGCTTCCTTCATGTTGTCCGAAATAGTGGCATTTTGAAATAATCGAGATATGTGGGTGCAGCTAATGAGGAGAGTAAAACAGAAGAAGCAAACTTCCAAGTGAGATTAAAAATATACTATGGAAATAACCTGCCTAGGTTTTGACAGATGAAATTTGAAGACAAATGATTTGTCTTTCAAGCAAAGGCATTTTTAAAAGAAAATTTAAATGTAATGCATGAGGAAGAGTTGTGCTGATCTGAAAGAAGGATTAACTGACATGATCTTGATTGTAGGGCCATTATACTGCTACCTTGGAAAAAATAAAACAAACAAAAAAAGTTAACAGGAGGTCAGGGCAGTGGCTTTTAGCGGCTTAGCCCATGGGGGAAAAAAATGTAACATACAGAACTGTAGAATGTAGGAATCGCCTGATTGTGGGAGATTTATGGGCTTTGTGGGGAACAGAGGGCCATGTTGCGTTTCTACCACGGTCCTGCCGTCCACAGACCTGGGGGAGGGAGAGCAGCCAGAAACAGCCTTCCCCAGAAATGTTTCCTGGAATAAGGGCTGCAGTGAAAACTGTCTGGGTCTCTGGTTTGACTTAGCAATCGGGTTGTGCTGCAGCTGTGACATTCCAGTCACTTCTGCAGCAAAAATCTTTGTATGGAGAGGGGAAAAAAAAAAAAGTGTTGCTGGATTGATAAAATGTGCTCATCACATAATCTTGTAGCGCTGCTCCGACAGAAAAATGTATAACAATATGTGCAATTTATTGATAAATGTCAGCCTAAATAGTCTGCGAGAGAAGGGGGGGGAGAAGAAAGCTATACATTTCCCACAAGCACCCCCTCAGGCAACAGCTTGAGCAAATACAATACATGTGATGCAATAAACTAAGATTATGGGACTTCACCGCAGACAAGTGTGGCCTTCACCGTAGGCTAAGTAGGCAGTCACCTCAGCACTATATTTAAAGGGGCACTGGAATAACAGAGATAACATGGTCATTCTCCAGTACTCCAGTTCAGACTAACTCTCCACGGCTGTTTCAATAACACTTGTCTTTCGGTCTGATAGGATCTTTCTGTCATTTTTATGTAGAACCTCAGGACTTGCACATCTTCAGTGTTGCTCACATGCATGATTTTGATCAATGCAAGGGTGAGCATTAGTGTGGACTTGATTTACAGCAGAGCTGCATACTCCAGTTTCAAGCCCCTTCAGGCTGTGGTTGCCTGCTCTGGACTCTCCAACTGGGGCTTGAGCCACATGGCTGGCGAGGTTCTTGTGGAACTAAACCCAAGATGTGTGCATGGGCTCATGGAGAGCCCAACTGCAGTCAGGGTGGACCATTTGGCACGAGACTGCAGGCCAAAGAGATTCACTGTAGGGAATGGAGCATGAAGAAATGTTTCAGTCTTTCAGTAATGCGTGACAGAAGATGGGCTGAGGGAGTTTTCAGCTAAACAGCTGCAGTCTGAGGGTACAAACACCATTTTCATTCTGGGGATGATGGATTTCCTGCTGTTATCTTGGTCCAGTTCAATTCCTTCTTGTTGTAAGTTGCATTTCAGTAAGCAACACAAAGTGACTGCGATCCGACTCTACCTTCCTGTAGGAAAATGAAATTTTAAGGTGACAAAATGACAACATCTGGCCTAAATAACAATTTGAAGAGGATATTCTAAGCTTACCTTGTCAGATCTCTACTGAAACACAGACTTTCTCACTGGTGGCACAAGTAAGCAGCAAAATACTAAACAAATAATTTTTTCTGTGTACATGAGAACTCTTGTCTTGTAAGTGAAAGACCCTTCTAAAAACTGCATGAATCTGAGACACCTCAAAGAGTTAAAAACCCATGCAGTTATTGGTATTTATAAGGCAGCTTAGATTTGGAAAGGATCTTAATGAGAACATTTAGTCTTCATTACTCTTAACGTGTTGTTTTCAAATAAATACTCATACCTGTGCATGTGAGATTTGGGGTGCTTTATAATAAGACGTGCAATAAAACCCCAAAAATAAAAACTTAAAATATAAATAGGTTGTTCTCCTGTACTACCAGAACCTAAGGAGGCCTTGTCAGTGTAGGCCTGCTAAAATACATATAAGCTGAGGTACTTGTTTTTGATACTAAGCTGAGTACACAGAGAAGCATAAATCACTTTTTTCCTCTTCACTGCTGTTTTCCTCAGTCAGTTTTCCCATAATGCCTCTGCAGAAGCTGACAGTTGGATGCGGCACAAGACCCTGCTGGACAACTGTCAGGTTTGTTGAAGGATATTAAAGAGAACTTGATCATGTGTCAGCTCTCTTCAAAATACACTCACATTGGAAAAGTGATATATCTGTCAAAGCAAGGACTTCAGCATTTGGCAGAACAGGCCATTTTCACAAACAAAACTGTCCAATTACATTAGGGGGCATGAACTTCAGGTGTGTATGCCAGGGACAGAAAGATCTGCAGCCACACATCACAGAGACTGTCTCCTTAAGCCATATGGTTGGATGTGGGCTGCATCTCAAGCATAGTTTCTTTATGCTTCATAGATTAGGAATTAATTTAAAATTATCAGAAACATAAATTGCTGCTTTGAACTTCTACATGAACTTTTTTTTTTTTTATTTCACTGAAGGCTGCCAAGAATTCATTTTAGGGGAGAGAGAGAGAGAGAGTGGAAAATTTATCAAGTTTGATTAGATGATTAAGAACTAAGCTATGGAACAGAAATGCTTCTTTCTTGTTTTGTTTTTAAAATGCTTTTAGGAAGACTAGTGTGAGTTTTGATTAAATAACATCATTGGTTAGGAAACAAATTGTGCCTGAGAGAATAACAGCAAAGACTTTTTCTTGGAAATATGTTATAGTTGAGTTTAGGTCTTTCTTGGCTCACACAAAAATGCAGACATTTGGTGGGAGTGAGCTTTCAAGTTAAAACTGCTTGTATCACACACAATATCCTATGTGTGGGGAACTGTTATATCTGAGTTCAAAAAAACCATCAAGATTCAGTGATGAGGATGGAAACTGTCTTGATCACATTGTTTATGCCAAAATGCTCATTTTTGTGTACAAGAAATTTTAGACTTCATCTGTGTGTGGAGGTAAAACACTGCAGTGTAGTGCAGAGCCATACAGAGTCTTTGACAGGCACAATTTACAAAGGATGAGCTCAGTTTTGGGCATAGTGATAGGAGAACCTAAGGTGAATTTAGCTTTTTTAGGTTGCTTACAATGCTATTAAAGAACTGTAAACATTTATATAACATTTTAATATAAATTATGTTAAGATTTCAGAATGGACATGTGAAAAACATGACACTAAGATAAATTTTCTTATTCCGACTAAACATCTGGGCTAAATTTTATGCTGACTTTTACCTTATGCAATCCTGCCAAAGGCTGTTCATTAAAAAGACAGCTCTGAATATTATTTTTTTTTCCTTTTCTTTCCCCATTTGCAGAAGCAAAATCACACTTTGATTAGCAAACTGATTAATTTTGAATAAAAATAGCAATTCTTTCTTCTCCTCCAAGACAGAGAATTCCACATGATTGTTCTCAGTTCCAGGAGACCAAAGTACCTCTTCTTTGCCTCCTGGTCTGTCTGTGCTTCCTTAGCCAAGTCCCCACTCAGGAGCAGGAAAACTAACAGATAATTATAGTTCTTTATGTTGTCAAATAAGGAAATATATGGATACATATACAGGCATGTACACACATACATGCACGTATGCGTATACATACGCATGTTCTTCCACCTTGCTTCAGTTTCCTTGCAGGTAGGTCTTCATCTTTTCTCCATTAGATTTCTCCTTTGCTTTGTCTTCAGTTGCAAAAAAAGAAGTATTTTTACAGCAAGATAATACGCAGCCATGAAGCTATCTTGCTTTAAATCTTTGTGGAGACAAATCTCAGGCAGGTTTTCCATGAAGCACTTGGGCAAGATTGACAGTGTGCCTGTAACTGCTGAGGGTTTGAGCTTACCAGCTACCTTGTAGTAAATACTGGATTGTGAATTAGCTGTATTGTGTGCTTGCAGCGTGTTCGCTGTAAAAGTTTTTGATATCTTGGTCCATGTATGCTGAAGTAGATGAATGGCTCTATACCTTCTTTTTGAGGCTCTCTGCAAACTCAGAAAGACATTTCTGCAGTTGCAGTACTAATTTTATGTTTTAAATATTGTTTAGCTAGATTTGTCTTTTTTTTCTCGTGAGATCTCTGGAAACAATAGAAGGAACCCTCCCTTGTCTCCACCTAGTCGTTTGTGTCATTGCCCTGATGGATGTAACCCACTTTTTGAGAAATAGGCACTATTCTGTGTTATTACATTTATTTCAAAATCCTCATCTAAAAGTAGCTTAATTTCTGTAGAGCTGACATTATGATTGATAGGAATTTCTACATCGCAGTCAGTAATCCTTAAGAAACTAAATACCTAAGTGGAAACAGTTGTAGTGAGGGCTTTTAACTGTATGTCCATGATAGCTGCACAGTAATGTGGTGACATGTCACCATGACAGTGATGTGACATGTCACCTCACACAATGACATGTGACAGCCACAGAGTAACTCTGGCACTATGGGATAAATCACAGTTTGTGTGTAACCATGATCAACTCTCTGGCTACGGATCCAATTCTGGTACAGATAAAATGCTTCACACTTCTAATTAGCTCCAAAACTCACTAGTTCTAATCAACTGGCCAACTCATAGTTGGGTGGATGATGATGTTAAGAGCAGATTTGAGGGATGTGAAGTTATTTGTATGGCAGTCTTCAGCATGGGCTTGGTAATGGGCTTTTCTGCTTGCCTACAGCAGGGCATGGGGTAAGTGAAGGTGCACTGCAGGTAACAGGTGACTGGTTGGGACCTACGTCTGTTAACTTCTGTGTCTGTGCAGGCAGGTTGGAGGGGCCATGAGCAGACCGACCTCCTCTGCCTTCCCATTTCTCCAGCAGGACAGATGAGCCAGCATGGATATGACAGTGAAGGGCCACAGGCAGCTCAGTTACTGGCTGAGGAGCAGGCTTAGGAGGTATGGTCTGGGGTTTGGTCCCTGCCCTGCAAGAAGCACAGGTATGCTGACCTTTGGTGGGGCCAGGAAGCTGGGCTTCTTCCTAGCCTCACCTCTTTGCATCTCAGGAGTCAGTCTGGTCCGCTGGTACTGTCCAAATGAAGCACCCTTTCCTGCTTGTTTGAAAACATCCTGTTTCTCATCCAAACATGTCCTTGCTATGAGGTCTGGGTTACGGGCAGTCCTGAAGCAGGAGGTCTGAGATTTCACGAACTACCAAATTTTTTAACTCTTTCTTAAAAAAATCTCCTCTCATCTCTTTGACCCACAGTGTGTCCTTCCCATCCTTGTGGTGCCTGTAGTCCTGGAAGAAAATAATTTTTGTGTGAGACCTTAAAAATTTTTTAGACTTATGAATATGACAACTGATTTAAGATTTTTTTTCTTATTCATAATCATCCAGTCCTGTTCAAGGACTGTGTAGCTGGAGTCACATGAGATCATCAATGTTTATATAAGAGCGAGCCCTGTTAGAGTTGCCAAGAGCTAGATCTACAAGAGATGTAGGTGCTGTAATGGTGACCACCGCAAAGCCAGGTGCACAAAGGGTCTCTCACTGTGGACCCAGCACCTCCTGCATGCAGCCTCCCAGCTCAGAGCTGCGAGGAGTTAGGAATAATCTCCATGGACAGACACAAACAATCATGTTCAACTGTAAGCCAGAATTACAGCAGGATTTATTACAGCGCATTCAGTGTCCAAGCTAACACACTGTGAGTCTCAGCTGCAAGTGTGGGCATAGCAATGGGCTAATTCAGCTTTATAAATTTTAGAGAAGCACGGGCTTTTGCCTGCCTGGCTTATAGGGTGGGTGCAACTGTTCTATGAATATTAGTGCTCATCTCTGCCATTATGTAGGGTCTCAGAAAACTGGGTTTTAAAGGCTGCCATCAGCCTGTTGAAGCTAGTCTGCTATCGAAAAGCGATTATGCTCAACAAGAGATGGAAAGCTAGCCTGAATATGGCACTGTAGCCCAGATCTGAGATGAGAAAAGAGGAGCAGTGCTTCATTCTGATATCAAAAAACCCCCAAACTTGTATATTTTCTGTGTAGTGTAGTGAAACATCTTCAGCATCCTTCTGCTGTGAAATCTCTACAACGTTGGTGTAAGGTTGTCTACAGGGAGAACTATGGATTGGGCTTTGTTCCCATGGGTGTGGCTGTGCTTTAAAACAGAGCACCCCTGTTGCTCTTCGCATCAGGCTCAGTGTTTTGGTAATGTGCGGGGTGTGCTCTGAGAGGAACTTTGCAGAAGCAGGGGAACACTATCTCCAACCTGAGCAGTTCGTACGTGGGATAGATGCTGAGCTCCGCATTGCTGCCAAGGCACACGCAGTTCTGCCTATACACACACAGAGAGTTTTTTGGCAACCAAAGGACTTGAAAGTCCAAAAGTGAAGCCCAGCTGAAACAGTTAATTCAGCAGTGCACTTAAATTCTGTATGAATCCTTTTTTCTCTAAATTTTCCACTATAACATTTTAAAATCCTTTCTTTAAGATAATTGTCAATATAAAACATACTGTATGTATGAATAATCCCATGAAGTTCTAGTGTGTATATATATATTTTATTGGCATTTATGATACTTACGTTATACTGTTTGCTATTAATATTAATAATAACAGAACATACCTAAACTTGCACTGGTAAACTTTTATACCTCTTTTTCTCTTTCCCTCCTCATCTTTCTATCTGTATAGGAATCATGACAATAGAGAACTCCACTGCCAGTGAAATTTCTACTTCACAGTAACCTCAGTTGACATAACAGTTTGAGATATTCATGGTTATGGCTATGTCAGGCTCTTCACAAGCTTCACTTAGTGGAATAGCTCCTCCAGTTGACAGATCACTTGCCTGAAAATACAAGGGGATCTTAAATTTTAGTTCTGCCTCTGCTTTGTTCCATAATTTAATCTCTTAATTGACATGCAGAGTATGTCCCTTTATTTAATGAGCTGTGTGGTGACCTACACTGGGTTTTAGTAAAGATCTTGATGCATGTGATACTCAACTTCCAGCGAGCACTAGAGGCTCACCATGCGAGAGCTCAACAAGTGCTGAGAGAAGGTGAGAGAAGAACAAAAAAAATGAAGGTTAAAAGCAGTAAGACTCTTTACCAAACTTGGGGTATAAGACTTGCTCTTTTAGTAATGCGAACAGCCTAAAAGGTCTTTAGATTTACCTGGGTTTACCCTAGCCGGGGTGTTGTGGGGAGCCAAGCTGGTCTGTCATCTGCAAAAGCTGAAAGTTCAACTCTTTCAATTCTGCTTCCACCACATTCTGGGATTGCTTCCCAATATAGCTGTTACCTGGTGAGTCTTTGCAGTATCTCTACCAGAAGTGAACTTTTATTTTTAAAGCAATATGTAGGAATGTCAGAACATGGGGATCATTGTGGTCTCTTGGTTGGAAATTGGCCAGTGGTTTCAAAGCTGGAGGGAGGGGAAGTTTGCAAACAGACAGGCTATGATGGCCTCATGCTGAGGGTAAAAGAACTTTTGTACCTTGTGCTGTGAGGCTGCTGGGCAAGCGGGAAAGCCCTGATGGGCTCGGGGCAGCCCTCACGGAGCACCCAGCAGGTCACTGAGCTGCTGCAGGGCACAGGGGCACTGTGTCCCAGCCCAGGCATCACTGGCACCCAGCAGATGTGGGGTCTCAGGCGTGGTTCTCCCTGTTTGGGCACAAATCCCAGCAGCGGAGCCTAGCAGGGATTTTAACAGCTCTTTTGCATTGCTCTGGCTCTCTCCAGACACAAGGGGTCCCAACAAGGGTGTGAAGACGGTTGAACTCCAGGTTATATGTGGAAACTCTGTGCTTGAGAGCAAAGGGATAACCCAAAGTTTTAGGTGTGAGTCTGTAAAGCTGGGAAATAGTTACATCCTAAAATGGAGGTAATGTTCATTGCTGTGAAAGCTGAGAAAAATCTGCTTGGTAAGCAAGCACTCTAAAAAAAGTCAAAGCATTAAGATGGTTTAATTGGCTTAATTTACTTCCTGTTACTTTAAAATATGCCTGTTTGAGACTTGACATTACAGCACTTCAAGATGCTCCCTCTCTGATGCTGCATCAAAGCGGTGTTGAAGCAAGAGGGACTGTAGTTTAAAGTGGCAGCTCTAAAAATTACGGTTCTCCTCTTGCCCTCCTTAACTCCCAGCAGCAAAATCCCAGCCCGATTAGCAGACTGATTTATTTTACATAAAAATAGTAATCTCCCTTTTTGCTCGTCTCCTCCCAGTTGGTGAATTCCATTCCTGACATCTGCAATTTCATCTGGATACTGTTCTATTTTTTCTCCACACCCCACCTTCAATGCGTATCGAATTGCCGGGTGCTGTTAAGTATCAGCTATATTTCACTGCAGAAGTGGGTGCATTTGGATGATGAATTGAATATTTCCTATATATGAATAATCTTCAATATCCTGCTTATATCCTTTGGGGTGAAACACATTATGGGTCACATTTTAAAACTGTTTAGGTGCCTTGCTCAAATCAAGCATTTAAGTAACTTTAAAAATCTTTCCTTCTGATAGACTTTTATTTATTATTATCTTGTCACAGTTTCTAATTAAATTAATTAGCAGTAAAGGAGAAAGATTAAGACACAGTTACTATGAAGCTTTCTACCCTTCAGCAGATCCAAGATGAAGGCCATCTTGGGCATGTGTTGGCATGACCATGGATGTGTAGAGCCAGGACTGATGGCAGAAGCCAGAAGAATAGCATACTGTGGGATATCAGTGAAATGGTAGGAGGGCAATATTTTCCTCTTTGCATTCCTATGGTTTTAGTGAGTGAAGGAAATTGCTTTGCCACACCTCCCATCTTCCAAAGCTCGTTCACTCAGATTTCAAAGCTTGTGAAAAATCTTAGAAGTTTTAAAGCAATTTTGCAAAACCTCCAAATTTTGGCTTTTTGATGAAGTGAGGGAATTTTCTTGCTCCTGTCTTCACCAGCTCTGGATGGTCAGTGCATCCTGGTGTCTGTAACTAGGCCTTATGTGTCTCGAGCCGCTGATGCCAGTGGAGTCACTGCAGGGGCAGAGGTCTGCCACCCACGGAGGCGGGCAGGGAGAGGGCAGGGACAAGACCAGCCTGGTTGTGTGCTAGGTGCTGCCAGAGGCTGGGGCTTAAGCGTGACCTATGAAGAGGCCATCCTTTACCAGGATGATGCTTTCTTGCTCTCCTCCCATAAAGTCCAAGTAATTTCCCAACTTTGTTTATATTAAAACATAGTTGGACCTTACACAAAAGCAGGGGTGAAATAGTTTTTCTTGTCCTGGTTTCTAATAAGCTCAGGTGAACTTGCAAAAAGCTCCCTTGAAGACCCTATTGACTGGAAGAGCATCACATTTCATGTTTGCTGAAAAACTCTGTCATCCCCTGGCGATCAAAATGACATTGAAGATATGAATGGGGTCATCCAACTTGCCAAATGTTTTGGAAGGGAGAGTGAAAAAGCCTTTCCTTTTCAGAGGATACTTGGAGGTGAAAAGGTAGAGAGCAGCAACTCCTGGAATCACTTCAGTGTGGAGGTGGTGTTTCAGGAACACAGGGTGAGGGATCGGGAGCTGGAGTAGGACTGGTTGAAATGCTTTGTGCTTCCCCAGAGAAACAGAGGAGAGAGAGGGAGTGAGAGAAAAAGGGAAAGCGGCATTATATCAAAGCCAGGTGATCTTTGTCTAGTATTGAGCTGAAAGTTTTGCTCAGCATTAATCATACTAGAAACCAATTTTCATCCTCCTGTATTACTGATTTCAGGAAAAAGGGCATTTGGAAAGAAGAAAAATGCAAAGAAACTTAGACTGAGGTATTTAATGCTGTGAGTATGTAGTGAAAACCGATCAGTTCTTCCTTTTCATGTTAAATCCTAATATAGCAACAACCTGTCGTTCACTAAAATTAATGGCAGGTACATTTAGAACAAATGAGAGGATATCTTTCTTCACCCAGCATGTCCCCAGCCTCTGAAATTCACTACTACTGCATACAACCACTAATGTAGCTGGAAAAGCTACAGAAGTTTATGTCCAAATACCATCGCTTATACTTATGCTTGCTAAAATAAGAATGATCTAACCACAGCTTATGTTCAGAGTCTACAGTGATCTCTGAACTAACCAGGAAAAAATTTGGTCCTGTGGGTGCTCCAAGATGGCAGACTTTTACTGGTCTCAGATGTTCCCGTAGTTTTGTTATTTTTGTGGCTTGTTGAGTTTCATTTTTTTTTAATACATTTTTTCCTTTTATAAACTATTGGGTATTTTTAAAAGATGCCTGAGATTTGCTGTTAAACTTCCACTTGCCAGAAAGTTTTTCTTCTCCTTTGCTATAAACAGCCGCATGAAAATTGAATATAAGATGTTAAAGATGGATGGGCACAACTGGTTGCTGTTCCAAATGAGAATCCCAAGCACTAAGACACTAAGAAATCGAATTGATGACCTGTAAAAAATAAGTTCTGATTAAGAAATAGCAGGCTGAGAGAAATTCCTGAAGGCAGGGAGACAAGGGAAGATGAAATACTTCTGAGTGTGAATGATGAAGTTGTTGGTTATGGATAATTTTAAATTTCTTTTTCAGTCTGTTACAGAACATCAGATCCATGGCTGATCAGAAAACAACCTGTGTGGTGGCCAGGGATGCATCAGTGCTTGGGTGGTTTGTAAAAATTTGTGTTAGTACTATGGCTCTTCTGCATAGGCAGGTACTGGACACTTACACATGCTCCTTCCCCAGCTGCACTCCCAGCAAAGGAGTGTCTTTGAGCATGCACAGAAATCATTCTGCATGTTCTTATAGAAAACGTTACACTATTATCTTCTTCAACAGTAGTTTAGTTTATCTAGGACATCTGATTGGGATACTGTACAATTAAGTTATTGTTTTATACAGACTCTCTGAGCAGAGCTTATGGACGTGTTTCGGTGCCTGGTTTCAAGAACCTGACCCTGCAGTCACTTATTGGCATGAATCTTAAGTATATGAGTAGAGGCATTAAGGTCAATAGGACTTTTTGCATGACTAAGACTCAAGTAAGAAATTATTTGCAGGGCTGAGCCCTCAGATTGTTAACTATTTGGTAGACAAGACTCATATCGCCTCCTTATCCTAGGCATGCTGTGGGCCTTCTAAAAGCCAGACCATAGTCCACGTTTTCAAAAACAGGGGCTGTGTCTGTGCACACTCAAGACTTTGTCCCTTCATGTATTTATGATAATTGCAGGAACAAAAACCCCAAGGACTGTAGTGGTAAGTGAGCAAACCCAGCTTTTGTTTGATGCCTGTTTGTAATTTTACTTGCCTTTGCTTCTGGTGCACTGCTTGTCCCTCCAGCGGTATTGCTACAGCAGAAAGACAGTGGTAAATCAGGCCTTGATGACTTCGGGAGAAGGCGTCTGCATCTGAATTTTGGTCTCAAAAATGGCTTAAGAGGAATACAAATTGAAGATAAGTTCCTTTACTCTGATATGGATTTTAATTTGATTTTTACTGTATGTTTTCAAAAAGAACTGTCAGTGTGTTTGTTCAACTGAGTATATATGATGTTATAATTGTTTTGTTTAGTACTGTAAATATTATGTGTGATTAATCTTGTTCATGCTGGAAAGGTATTTGAGTTTCTTACCAGACAGTATATATTTAAGGTTTGCTTTATTTATGTGGAGAAAATGACAAATACTGTAGCTGAGGGAACAGAAAACCCGAGAGCGGTGCACTGAAAAAATCTAGGTTGGAAACTGGGGAACAGCGCTGCTCTGCTGTGCTCTGGGTTGGGGTGACACTGCGTCGTGGAGGGTCAGAGCTAAAGATTGCTGGCAACTGTCACATCCAACCTGAGATAACAGAGAAACTAGAAGGAGCCAGATGAGCAGGATGTGACCCTAAAGGCTAAGAAGAATAAGCCAGAGAGCCTGGAGGAGGCGTCTTCCCCAGAGTTTAAATCTTTTGTAAATAGCTTGTTCCATCACAAGTACTGATATCATGACCCTGAGCTATTGAAGTTGCTGCTTTCAATAGATCCTGGAGGCTCCATTAATACTGCTAGATCATTCACATAGGATGACATGATATTCCTTTCCTTTCCTTTTTTTTTTGTACTTCCTGAGCAGTGTGCACTTAGAAAAAAAGGAAAAAAAAACCCCAACCCAACCACCCTTCTCCAAGAGTGCATCTACTTAAAATGTAATAATAAATTGCACCCCATTAGGGTTAAAATAAACACAGCTACAGCCCTGCCATACTTTTGGGAAACACCGCTGTTCTATTTTATTTTAATACTGCAGGACTGTTTTGCTCTCACTCCACACCAGCCTCACAAATCACTAGTGCAGTGCTCTCACTAACTTGTCTGTATTATGTTCATTTTCTGGGTGGCAATAAATATTAGAATAAAATAAACTAAAGACTGCTGGCTGGGGCTCTGTTAGCTATCTTTATGGTTTCCACGGCAGCTGAATGACAGCTCAGGCTGGAAGCAAGCAGCCCCTTTTCACCAAGTAAATTTAGCCTTGGGAAGGATGAACATCTTCTAACTCTTGAGCTGTGATGGTTGATGCCAGTCAGTAAATCAGTCAGATTTTAATTATCGGACAGATGACAGGGAGCAGTGACAGGCGGCAGTCCACTGGAGAGCATTCCTTCAAAGCAGCTTTAAAAACAGAACAGCACTTGAAGAGGAAAACCAAGTGAACAGAACACAGTCACAGCTGAATTGCAGGACATTAATAGCATGATGGAATTCCCTTCCTAATAATTTTAACTGCTTCTTGGCCACAGCCTTCCAGATCAAGTAGATCTAATGCAGCTTTATGGGAATTTATTTTTTCTACCCCCATTTATACAGACCTGTGGTTTTTAATAGAGTTTCACACAGTTACTTGCATAAGCAGCTGTTTGGTGCAAAGAAAGCAGTGACGGATTTATAATGCAGCACAACCTGCTAATTGGATAGATGAAATTGCGTTTCTGACAGTGGCCCCTCTATGAAAATTGGTTACATACCTCACAATGATTTGCGTATGTAAGAACTTGATTATTTATTATATTTTGCCTTTTATGTTAATCCTATGATTAATTCTTGGGTAATTACCTACAAACACCTCCCTGGAAGCCTCTTTAGATAATAAGGGCTTGGTGGTTAGTGAAAGGTTAAGGGAATTTTACAAAATCTATTTAGAGAATTCTCAGGATATTTAGAAACACTTTATAGTTTCAGTGTGTATTTGGGGGGAAACTGGGGAATCACTAAATATTAGCTAGATTTTTTTTTTGAAAGAGCTATTAAAGGAATCAAAGTCATCTTTGGAAATTATCACTGAGCTAATAAAAAGCTTAAGAGAAAATGTAATAATAATAATAATAATACCAATATCAACAACAACAAAGCTCTTAGCTACTCAAAATATATTAATGTGCTACCTTTCCAAGTGGGCAGCTTGCCATTATTTGTTAATTGGAATACGTGAAAAGGAAACTGAAGCGTAGCCTTAAACTGTTCTGCTGTTTCTCTTGCACTGGTTTAAGTTCATTGTTTAGGCTCCCATGCTGAAATCGAGAGGAAGCCTTTGATGATGCTCGGTCGCATGGGATGATATACGAACCTTCACACTGTAGCCACGCTGCCGCAGTGCACAGGGCACCACACACGCGGGATAACCTGCCCCTGCCCACACAAAGCCAGTCGGTGTACCAACAGGACACAACGCAGCACAATTCAGACCAGAGCTTAGACTCTGCTGAGAATACAGCAGAGTTTTGGGAAAACAAAAGTAATGTTTGACTTAATCTCAGTGAAGATCAGTAATTTTTCAGTGAGTAACCCACAGTCAGATACAAATAGGCCATGCTTTAGAATTGGACCTCTCTTCTTCTGTGGAAATAAATGTCTTTCCTACTGTCACAAAAATCACCCAGCATCTGTAAATGAATCCCTTTTCCCAACGGGAATCACACTGTGCACTTGAACTCTGATTTGGTTTTGATGTTCTAGGCTAGGCTTCAAAAATAATTTTAATTTAAAGGCTTCTGTGGGAAGAGCTTTATAATAGGAACGCAGGTTTCCAACAAATACATAACTGCTCAGCATTGTTGGAGTTTCTTGGTGATCATCTTCACAATGCTAAAAAGCTTCATTTTTATTATTTGTTTTATAAAAAGAAATCTGTAGATTGTCAAATGTTCAGGTTTCCTTGTTTTGTTTTGTTTCTAAAAGAAACAGAGGAAAGGAAAAGTACCATTTTTTTTTTAAAGCCTTTATTTTCCAATCAGGTAATTCAAACATCCTCCCCAGCTGACAGGAACAGAGACTTAACCAATACCTACCCAAAACACGCTTGTCAAGTACTTGTCAACTTCCAGTTGTCCGTGGTTCTTAAAGCGTGGAACATGCAATTAGTCCTGTTTAAATAAATCATGGGCCAAGACCAAGGACAAGGATCAGAGTCTGCTGTGCAGGACACTGTCCTGTGCATTCTGGTTATAAAAGAATAGCTTGGCATTCATGGGAGTGCCGTTTTCCCACTTGAAGTCAGTGGAAAAAGACATGAAGTGCAGTAACACAGGATAAACCCTTTGCTCTGGCTCTGTACCTGACTTCCAGCTGCTAAACTGCACTGGAAGACAGTTAGAAATACATTAAATACTTCCCAAATGCTCCTTTCCCAGGAAAACAATTGCTGCAATTGCTGCAGTGATGCTTTCTGGCTGTAGATGGGAGGGGATGAAGGCGCACGTGCTTGGGAAAGGCGAGTCATCCTGCTGATGGTGAACGGGGAGAGACTGTCCCTGAGACAAAACCTGGGAAGTATGGTTCACTGTGAGGGCATTTGTGAACATCTAGGTTTAGTCAGTTTAGGAGAATGATTCATGCCTCATTTTATGCCATTTGTAAATAAGGATGTATTATTGGAGACTGACGTTAGTGAAACGTAGAGCAGAATCTGGACCTCGTGTGTTAAGTTCACTAGAGGATATTCATCTAGTCAGGATGAGTTGTTTTATTATGTTGTTCAGATGTATAAAGCAGGTGACTTAAATAGTAAGCTGTAATATCTACAGAAAACAGAGATTTGTAAGTAGACAGCAATATATGTCAGTGTTTTACTGTGATTATTAAATGTTACAGGAAATGCATCGCATAATCCATACCCTTTGTGGTTTTTTATTTCTGTGTGAACAAGAGGATGCTATGGCTGCAGACGAAGAAAGAAATCATCCAGAACTGAGTCTGATGTAAAAACACCACCCTCTTTATAAGACAGCATCTTCTGGCTAGGGGACAAATAACCCAGACAAAGAAATAGCCCTCTCAGAAAGGTGGGAGAGTAATGAAACAACAGAAGACAGATGAACTAGGATTTTTGCTAGTATAAGTTGACACAGTTTCATTGGGACGAGATCAGGTAGAGATATTTTTCTGAGCATTTTGCAGATTTGGGGAAAGAAAAAACAGTGGAATTCAGAGGAGATTCCATATATTATTGGAAGCTTATGACATCCAGAAAAGATAGCTTTCTTTACCTAGTATCTATTATTAAGGAAAGTTTGTATGGATTTCTAAGGGAAGCACACTACAGTGAATGGCAAAGTGATATTATTCACTAATACCAGATAAAAGACAAATTATGTCTTACCAAATGTGACAACCAAGTCCTCTCATTACAGGCAGTATTTTCACAGTAATATTTTCCTATTCCTGTGGTTTTAGTTGACAGTGAAATATATAATCATATACTTGAGCATTCAGAGAACTAGCTTATGATTTGCTGTTCCTCATCTGTGCAAAGAGAAGGGTTTCTGGGAGTTTTTCATCTCTTCTTGCAGTATTTTGCACTAGATAAGGAGAGAGAAACATGGGAAATCTAAGATTAAGCCTCTAATTTAAACTAGAGTGGGCCTAACTGCCAAATTTGAAATAGCGTCTGAGACTTCCAGGCAAGGTTTGGTTTAGAAATAGGGTCCAGGAACAATATCTGCATACAGATTTAGATCTGAGCCTCCTTCACATATCAATCTGCTTATCAATCTGCTTGAATGTGTGCTGGAGAGGGAAGAGGAGATGGTCGCAGTTGCGTTGGACTGGACTATTGTCTGTTGGAAAGGGCAGGGTGATGCCACTGCCTGTGACAGGGGTCTGATGCTAGTTATGCTGACCTTGATCCATCACATTGGCCAATGCAAACTGGGCACAAATGCTACCATTTTAATAATGATTTGCAGCCACTTTGTACCAAGTAAGCAAATGCTGAAGGAGAACAGGACCCATGTCTGGTTAACAAAATATTTCCAGTGGCTGTTACTCAGGTTGTTCAATTCATCCTTTTCCCCTGCATCTTTGCCTCTTAAAAGATGTTCTTGGGCTTAAAGTGTGTTTATAAATTTTAATTAACTAAGTCAAATAACAGTCTTTGAGAGGTAGAAGCTCTGTTCACCCACCACTAACATGCAGCTGCTCTTTTAATAGTGAACAAGAATGCTACTGAACAGTTTTGGCCAGGAAATAAACACTAAGGCAGTTGAAAGCATAGGTAGGCAGAGAGAGGAGCTGGAAAGTGTCCAGAAGGCTGCTGCACAGAAAAAAACAGCCAGGAACTCTGGTTTACATCTTATCTGAAGGCTTACTCCGTTAGCATTAAAGTTCCTCCCTTCATACCATGCTTGGTCATATTGGCTCATAAAAGAAACATGAGACCTCTTGAACCACTCTCCCCACTTCCTGCAACACCCAAGTATTTTTTGGAGATACTCTGTTCAGATACAGACTGGACATGACCCCACTTCAATCTGAATTCTTAGAAAGTCTTAAGACTTTAAAAATCAGCTCGAAGGACAAATTGGCAATTGAAACTAGAAAATTCAAGTCTTATTGCCATCCTCAACTACACCAGTTCAAAAAGTTTCTCCTAACTCTAGGCTTATGAAATCAAAGCCTTACTGTTACCAGGATAATCTACTTTACAGCGTTGGGAAGGATAAAGTATTTGTGAGGGGACCTTCTTAACAAATCTGAGCTCAGCATTAGTCCTTTTGAAAAGTGGAGCTGAGCTTTTCTGATTCTTAACAGGACAAATACCACCCTTGTTAATCCAGACATCAGAAAACATTTGGGAAGCTTAGATTTAGACTGTGAACATGTAATTGTGCAATGGTAACTTCACTTTTCTCTGACTGGTCTCATGACAACCTGAGATGGCAGAATTCCAGGAAAAATTACGGAAGTCTTCTGCCCTCTGCAACCTGTACACAGCCACACTTCAGTGCAGGAGGAGGAGGAGGTGGTAGCACACCTGCAGTAGGAAAATATCCACTCTATTCCATCCAAAAGAGAAGGATTTAAACTTGTCTGTTGCTATTATTAAAGCAAAAACTTTGCAGAAGCAAGAGCAATTGTATGCTGCAGAACTTTATGTATACCTGAGCATTTAGAGCGCTTCTGAGACAGGAATAGGTGCCAGAAGCTGTCTGATATATTTTTGGGTGGCATTAAATTAGCTTCACTTGCAAAAAAAGAAATGATTTGGTAGAGTAAACTATATCCATCAATGGAAAAGAAGTGGTCAGATGGGAAAGTATGATATGACTGGCTTAGGCAAAAGGCCTTTTTTTCCCAATTACAATTAATTTCAGTGGACTTGGGCCTACAAGCCCCTGGCCTTGGGCACTTTTCACATCATAACAGTTGTGGGGAGGGAAAATGAAGAGATGAAATGCAGCCATTCAAAACTAGCCCAAAGCTGTTCTAGCAAATAGACAGACTTTTCTCATTTTCATGAAACCATTGAATATATGAATTTCACTGGATTCACTTTCTTGTGCCAAAGAAGTCAACATAGTTCATCCTGGCATGTTCAAAATTGGAAGGATCTGATTGACAGAAGAGGGAGATGGCAGATTCAGAATATTCAAATCTTGCTGTTGCACAGTTCACTGCAATACAAAAGATACACACACAAAGAAATACTGCTGACAGTCCATCCATTGCACTGTGCCATATATACTTACTTTACATTCCCTTTAAAATAATTTTTGTGTTTTTCTGTTTTACCGCCTCATTAATTATCTTTTAAACTTCATATTATATTTTCATATTTTAAGCTGGATTCCTCATAGGTCATTTTTTAAAATTAGAGCCATAGAGTGCTCTTCTTTTAGGGAACCTATCTATATTTTCTCTTCCCATAAAGGTCTCTCTCACTAAGTTTTAATTTCAGTTTTTGGTCTGTGTCCAGAAATAAAACTTACCTCAAATCAAGAGCATTTCTTGGGAAAATGTGGGATTTCAACTTGGAGCCTACAGGGAGCAAACATGTGAAGCCCCAATAAAGAGCTTTTGACCAAAGAGCACTTACACTGCGCACTGAAATCTGGTATACAGATATCCAAATTATCCCTAAACAGCTAAGGCATTTAATGGAAGCAGTCCCTCCTGGCCCACGGTGATGGGATTCATCATAGAGGCAGAATAAATGCCCCAAGACTTGCCACAATCCAGAGAATGGGCTGAGCCCTGAAAGCCCAGCTAAGTTTTTTGTGAGACTAGACAAAGCAGTGCCATTCAAGGTGAGAGAGATGCTTGGTATGCACGTGCCCCTGTGACGGTGTGGGGCAGTGATACCCCACAGCTCCTCACGTAGCTCCAGTCTCTGCAGAGACTCTTATCCTGTGCAGCTCAGCTCCCTTCAGTAGTTCATGAAGGAACGGGGCAAACATCTGGCTCCTGTTTGTTCTCTTATCCTCTTCCCCAATGCATCTGCTGAGGGAGTGTTTTGCTTTGAAACTTTTTAATAATATATAGGTACATTGCTATGCGTTTATGTCAGAGAGGGCCAAGCCAAGGGCAATGCCTTGCACTTACTGCAGAGAGGTTGGTGGCAGTCCTCAGTTGCTGTGGGATTTCACAGTCAGGGACCAGTCCCCGTGGAAAAGTGGTAGGAATAGCTCTTCTCTTCTTTGTGCAGGTGACATGAAGACCTTGCTTGGATGGTCCCTTGAGAATGAAGCCCCGACCCACCCGGGGAGGCCAGCCCAAAAAGGGGGACAGCTGGGAGATGAACACATCTCCTCCACCCTCCTATCTATGTCTGGGAAAATAGCCTTCAGGTGGGGTTCTGGCAGGGAGCTCAATGTGAGTGTTCTTAAAGGAAGTGTGGGGGGGCAAATGGATGGGAATTTCCTAGATGTCTCTTAAATCACGTGATCTGTTTGGTGTGGGGAAGAAACATCATTTTTTTCTCCAGGGGAATGAGAAATCAGTCACAAATTTCATCCCAGTGGAGGCAGTCCAGGCAAACTAAGCATTAGGAGAGCACGTGTATAGATGTGTTCCTTTGAGGTTCCCCTCAGCTGACTGTACACAGTTCCCTAAAAGAGGAAGCCATGGTCGGTAAAGCTTGCAGGTATGTTATGAAATTAGGGTCTCTGTTCTTGCATTTCTTCGCTCTGAGGCGTTCCCCAAGTAACTTGAGTCATAGCAGTGTGAGCCCTCAAAACTCAGTCCAGCAGTCAAACGTCATCAGATGATGAATGAGTCCTGTCTGAACGCCTGCTTTGTAAGGAAAGCAGGTGAGTCCTGTCTGGTCCTGAGTTCAGTTATGAACACTTCAAACAGCGCCAGCTAATATGTCTTCTCATCTCCTGCTTTATTTGCCACTAAACAATCCTTCCTCAGGCTTTCTTCTGTTCTGCATAGTCATTCATTTGAACTGCCATTCTCTTTGGCAAGTTGCAGGATTTTCAAATGCAGGTTAAAGCAGGTAGTTCCCAAAGCAGATAGTGGACATACTTCTGGGAGCTGTTTGTAGCGTGTACTCTACTAAGGTCTAGCAGCTCCGGTTTGCCATTTGTCTCGTTTCAATCTTATGATTAAAATTTTTATCTTAACCCATCAAAAAAGCCTTCCTTACAACACTAAATAGAACACTTCACATGAAAACTTTCCTATGAAAAGAAGGTTTCTGGATATGAGACATACAGTAATTAATGCTGCTTGATAGAATCTATAAATGTACACTGTAGCAATGCTATTTGCTTTAAGTACTACTTTAAGCAGGAAAAGGCAATGAATCCCCCTTCCAGTGTCTGATTTTATGTTTAAGAGCTAATGAACTGAATTCTTCGTAAACATTGGCAAAAGATGCAAATGAACAGACAGATTCTCCAAATGCAAAGGGACACATGAGAAAGAGCTAATTTTACACAATTGACTCTCTAACCTTTTTGGATCAGTGGAATTAGAGGCTGATTAATCTGCCATGATTAGCATTTATTGAAGCTTTTGACACTGCTGCATTGTTTTTCTTTTCCTTTTCTTTTGTGTCTCTGAGAGTTAACAGTTTATAATACATTTAACTGCCAGTCCATCACCCTGACAGGGTCATAGCTTTCCTTTATGGACTTTTAAAATTAATAACAGACAGTTCTATTTTGACATGCCCTTGCTTCTGCTGCAGAACTCGGCTGTTTAATTGTAGAGCTGGCCTCTTGTGGCCAAATGCTCCCAATGTTTAGCAAGGGTTGAAAATATGGATGTTAGGAGAAAAACTGGCAGATGGCTGACAAGGCATTTTTACTCATAACACACCAGTAAAACTTTAACTCAGAAGATTTAGTGCTAGAGCTTTGCAGTCAGCAAGCTGCAGCCATATGCAGATTTTTTTTTCAAACTTCTAAACTGATGGTTTTGCAAAGTGTGCATAAGCAGCCTTTATTGATTATGATGTTAAAAATTGAAAGCGTCAGTATCATTTAGCTTGAGACACTTTTAAAGAAAAAATGAACATTCATTTTCATTATGAATTCCTGATAGGCCAGACACTAGTAAGGTCTATGGTCTTTATTTTTAAAACTAAAGCAAGGAATATTCTTACTATGCTTTTCTCTAAAAGAAATGTTGTATTTATGAATCAAACAGCACCTAGCATATATACAGTAACTGTTGGTTCTTACACATTCATAGACTCCAGATGATGTCCCGAGCCATGAAAGTGACTTGTTAGCTGGATATAAAATCACAGACACCATAAGCCTGGGTGATAGCTTCACAGCCTAACTTTCAGACACAAGTTAGTATTTATAACACTCTCAGTACCTATCTATCACTGCAAAAAGCATGTTAAATAACTTTAAAGGCCTGACAAACCCACAAAACTAGGAAATGAAGATTTATGAGTGCACAGTCCATGAATTCATTCTATTGTGCCCAGGTGTTACGGCACACACAGCAATGACATACGTTTGCTTTAGTTTAACTGTGAAGTGATGCAAGTACAATATCACAGGTATCCTGCAGTGGCCAGGCAACACTCCCCACCATTTTTTCCATTAAATGCAGCCAAACTTTGTGCTTGCTCAGGAAACATGGTATAAGGTAGCTGGTTACTTACATCCTTTCTCTGTGCTTCTATACCACAAGACGTTAATTCACATATATCAGCTAATTATAAGCATACTTTATACTAAAAAAATAGAAAATATTTTTTCCTTAGAAGCTCAGGAAAAAATGATCTTCCTTAGTCTTGGCTCAGAAAGAACTAAACCAGATAATTTTTCAGTGGGGCGAATAAAAAGAAAGAATAGAAAAATACATGTTTTCCATAGTCCTGTGAGACAGTTCTCTGTCCTAAACACAACCTTGGTACAAAAAAAACCCAAACCCAAACAGGTACATTTTCTAGTGAAGCTAAGCCTCAAATTTATCTATGTAGAACAACATTTGTAGGTAAAATAGGAATAATTATGCACCTAAATATCTCTGCTCAAATGGCGGATGAGTCTGCAGTTACATGGGTGACATGTAGGTTGGTGTATCCTTTGCAGACACGTCTCTTGCACTGGCCGGGGCAGCACTGCCTCCCCTGACAATGTTTTACCTGAAATCCCTTTTAGGAAGAAACGTTGGAAATAGAATTCTCTTAAACCCTCAAGCACAGTGGTGCAATTATATCATAAATCAAATTAATTAAACCGTGTTTACATCTATCAGGGCCTCCAAGATCTCTGACAAATTTTGCCCTGCCTGCAAGTCAAAAGGAAAGCTAAATGGTAAGGGAAGAGGCCCCCTCACAGCCATTCCTGGTCAGAGCTGTCTGTTGTTGTGGGCACTGCTGCGTGCTTGAACTAGACCTCAACTTTTTGAAGTAACGGGGCTGGAGACTGTCTCCAACAACTTACCCAGGGCAAGTCTTCCTTGTTTTCCAGTCTTTCCCACCTGGTGGAGGGCTGCTCCTCCTCTCCCTGTGACCCATCCTGGTCTCCTCCTGGGGTCAGCTTCGGTACTGCCTCCACCCTCGCAGAGCGGTTCTGCAGCAGGAGAGGGCTGTGTCCTGCTACCAGGCACTGGGCATCCAACCCCATCCCTCACTGTACTTAGTGCACATTTTCCTAATTGCACTCCCAGTTTCAGTTCTACTGAGCCTGCCCATTCTGGGCATCTGGTACAGCCATCCCAAACAGCTGCTCCATCTCTGGGTTGGACAGCAGTGGGGTGAGGAGCCTGCTGCAGACCCACCTCTGCTACCGAAAGAGAGCAGGTGGGGACCTGACCTTCCCCAAGTCCCAAGGTCAGCCTTATGGGATATTTCTAAGAAGGGTATGTAGCTCTCCTGCCAGATTTCTGGGAGCCAGTGGGTCTATGCTGGATCCCTCACAGCCTTCTCACACCTCTGACCCCCCAAGGAGAGGAAGAGGACCCCCATGCACCAAGGAGGTGCCTTTTAGTTGGAGGCTGTCATGGGGAGAAGGGTGGGAGAAAGTGGGGTTGTGTGGGAGGAAGAAATTCTTTGTGTAAAGCAACAAGGAAAACCAAAGGAAAACCTCCTTTGTGAGATGCCGAAAGGAAACAGGGACAGTATTTGGAAAACACTTTGGGTTGCAGCAGCAGCGCTGATAGCATCAGCAGATCACCTGACTCCATAATTTCATGTTACCAATTACTGCAATCGAATTGATTACATGATCTAAATCCATGTGTATTACCTGAGTGCATGGCCCCTGGTGTTTTGAACACTTATGCATAAAGATTGCTATAATTCTTGTTAATAGTCATTGCAGTTCATCTATCGCTCATCTATAATCTCTTCAAGATATAATAGGAATAATTACCATAAGGCACAATGGGGATACGGAATCTGACACCCTGACTGAGTCTGAATCGCATCAGAGCCTGCATTAGTCAAGCTTTGACTGAGGAATGCCCAAAAATTTCCGAGTGAGTCAAACCTGCTGAAAACCTGGCTGAATTCCCTCCTTTATGAAAACTTTCCAAAGATTTACCCTGCTTTTTGCCACGGAGCTATTTCCTCTGAGGAAGATACTGCAAGGGCAGGAGTTCATTTTGCCAAATAAATGTTATCCAATGCTAAGGAAGTATTGGCATGTCCGAACCTAAAGCAACAAAATCCATTTAATACCAGGAGTCAGGATTTCTTGCTCCCTCAGTACCCTGCCAGGTCCAGGCTGTGCCAAAGCCACTATTGCCAAGGGGATAATGAGGTAATGTGCCTGGGTGATAAAATTCTGGCTTTCTGGCTTGTCGCCTGAGATATAAGATGGCACGCACCTATGTTCATATGAAAAGGCAGCGTGGGATCTTTCAGGAGGCTTTCCAGCTTAAAAATAATGAAGCAGAGAAAAAAAAAAAAGAGGCAGGACTTAGACAGATAAAAATGTCCTTTAACTGGTTATAAACTGAAAGGAAACTCCAGTTTCAGAATAGTGGCCCATGCCTAATCCAAAGTCTGCATTAACTAATGCTTGTTGGATGTTGAATTACAACAGAAAGCCTATGTTAATGCATGTGAGAGCCACATGAATATCAAACAAATTCATTACGATCAGTGCTATTACAGTGAATACCAAATGAGTTCATAATGATGGAACAATGAAACTGTTACTGATAGATTTTATTTCTGCAACAAATCCTCTGTATAAGGGTCCACTCCTGTAGTATTAATTCTAATGTAAGAATGCATCTGAATATTAGCATCATCAGATAAATTATACCTTTCAATATTCTGAACTATATAGTTCAACCTTTTTTTTCCCCACCAGTACATAATTTTTTTTATCTCAATTTGTCCTTAAAGTTTGATGACTATTGTAAAGGGGTAACACTTTATTTTAAGTATCCAATCATTAGGTATTCATTTAGTATTCATTGCAATAACACTAATACAATAGAATCGAATGAATAAGAAATTCATTTACTATTCATATAGATGTGATATGTACTTCTAAAAGAGTTCCACTCTAATTCAGCATTAGTTTAGCATTATTTAATGGACACTTTATTTTAAGTGTACTGGTAAAGATGACTTAATTTCTACACTTAGATATTTAGATTTTTTCAATTTTTTTTTACAAAAAGGCTTAAGTTATATGGTAAATTCATCAGAATATGATGCGAGCATTTCAAACTTCTGCAAGAGCATCAGCTTTATGAAAATGGTTAAAAGAAAATCTAAACTTTTTTTTTTTCCTGATTGGTATTGACATATTTACAGAACGTGCTAGTTACAGAGGTTGCGACAATTCCTTGATAATACAACGCGTACCTGCTGTTTGAAGAACTGATTTTGTATCGGAACTTAAAGTAAAAAAGTATTTTTTATTAGCATGAAGGACATCTAATGTATAAATTGCAATTGTAAGAACAAAGGCAAGTCAAGTTTTCCTCCAGATTATGATCTTCAAAGTCAGAAAAGAGCTACCTCCATGTTCAACTGTTCCATACGGTGTAAGTAAATCAAAGAAATGCCCCTTTCCAGCGAGGGCAAAGCCTTACAGATAACCTCTCCTTCCTCTTTAAGCTTACTCCCTGCCATCCATTAGTGATGGTTACCAGCGAACTGCAGCCACATCACTGAATCTGAGACAAAGTTATCCTGAACCCAGAGGGATTATGATCATTTGCTTGTAATTTCTGGACTTCAGCAAACACACAAATGCATTTATGAAGTACCAACTATCTTTTCAGCTAACTCTTCATTAAAATGTATTTAGATGTCCTTCAAAAAAAAGAAATCATCTTACAGTGAAACTCAAACTGGCTGATTCCCAGGCTTACAGTTACTTTCCTATCAAGAATTAATGCAATATCATGCACACACCATTACTGAAAAATTCTACGCTGTTTTTTGCCAAGTGTTCCTATATAACAGTTTTATCACAAGTCTGACAGCCGCCATAAAAATTCCAGGCATTCTATATCAACAGCCCTCTTTGTACTAAGTTATTAAACATTAAATTTTTATTCGTCATTTGTATTCTGTTATGCAAAATAAGCTCCTTGATAAGATGTGTCTTCTTAATTGGGCCCTTGATGCTTCTTGGATCGGAGTTGTCAGATTAGCTGGAAGAAGAGGCTCTGCATTGAGCCAGCTCGCTACCAGGAGACCAATAGCTTTGTAACAACGATATTAAGTTAGAGGGGCCAAATGGAGGGCAGCACTAGGCTCAGGTGAGACTCTACATCTGTGCATGTCTTATGCTCAGGCACTTTTCTCATAGCATCAGCAGGGCTGATGGAAATAGATTTGTTTGTTGTTTACAGCATGCAGCTGTGGATGCTGCTGCATGGGAGTTGTATAAGATTGAAGCAAATTTGTACTGAGACTAAAATATTGAGCTTTTCTCCAGTCAGCAGTCTCTGGAATCTTATTGTCGAAAACTTTATCTAGTTGTAACCCTCCCCAGGGTGATTTTCATTTGCAGCTGCCCTGCTCTGTCTCTCACCGCCTGTCCCACACTGCCTCTGCATCAGCCAGCGCAGGAGTCGGCTCCTGGTGTACGAGGTAGTGGCTGGGCCAGGCAGCAGTAACGACAACTGGGTCAAGCGTTTTGTACACCGTGTTTTCCAGAAAGCCTTTTGATTCCCACAAATCCCTCCAACAGCTGTCATTATGAGACATCATTATTTTCTTCCCTTTTAGCTACAACCTGAAGAAAGGGCTCAACATTTAGTGTGGTGCTTGGTGGCAAAGTATAATAAGAAATCTCAAAGCACATGGAGGGAAAAAAAACCCAACCAACCCTCATGAAAATGTAAGATTTATTATTTTCATAAGGTAGACCAATTCTAATAGAAGTATAGTAGATTTCCAGGCTGGTGTTAGAAATTTAATTGATTAATGCTTCTGGTATTTGTTTGACTGAATTTTCCTGTAATTCTGAAAAAAATTACTCCCTCATTTTATTAGTTATTTTCTGCATTACAGCCAGACGTGGAGACCGCACCAGCATCAGGATCTGCCACGCTATGTGCAGAAGGAGCACAGCCGCTGCCTCATTAGAGCAGCCAGGCCAGGAGAGTGTGAAGGGAGCCACCTTCCCAGTTTGCAGATGGGAAGCGGAGGGTAAACAGTATGACCAAAGTCACTCTCGGAGGCTGCGGTGGAGCAACACATTGAACTGAAACCTCTCACATTTCACAAGGTGTCCTAGCCATCAGACCTTCCTCTTGTCGTAATTAAGGAAGGCTTATTTAGTATTTAGGAAAATACTACATCTCAGGTTGTCGTCTGACCTGTTGGAGCACATTGCTTTTATTTCCTGAACATTATAAATCCTTCTGTAGTTTTCATCTAGGACACTTTGTGATCTTCTTTTAGATTTTTGGCACAAAAATAACTTAGAAATATTGGCATGCAATATTATGTGGATTTAATAACCTATTACTGTGAGATTCTTTTGGATTGTTATCTATTGAAGGTTTAGAGTTTGTAATATGGACTTTTTTGTAAGAAATCTTTTAAATGAGTACAAATCCTAATCCAATGCACCAGTGTACATTTTCATTTCAGTACACCTGCTGCAGTTTAGCTTATAGGTGCTGCTAAGGAATAGAGATCAGTCTCAGCTCTTTTACTAACTTCTCTTTAGCCACGGTGATTTTTTTAAGCACTTCATCTCTACAGGGCATTTGACTGAATTTTTGATATCCAGCTGGAAACACAGTGTCTTTAGAAGGAAGGCTATGAATGCTGTATATTGACCCTACGTGTACGCCGTCTAGTTTTGAATGAAGGCCTTCTGCAAATCTCCCTGTGTTTGCTCACAGGCGTCCCCACGCAGGCTGTACGACTACAAGGCTGTTGTGGACTTGCGCAACATTTGTTGTGGCTGTTGGGTATTGCAGCAGCAGGACTGAGAATATTAGTTTGCGCCTAACATGTTTTGTGCCTTTAGCTGGGACAAGGGTCAAACAGCGGAAGCATGGTGGGGGAAAAAAGCAGCTGTAATGTCCAAAGACACTACAAAGACGTGTAGAGACATCCTTTCTTTCTGTTATATGTGTGAAGGCCTGCTTGCTTTCTTTCAGGATAAGGACAACTGTTCCTCCTGAGGACACTCAGTGCTTGCTTCCTATCCTAAGGCCACCTATGACAGACCTGTGTTCAAAGACAAGAAAAAGGCATGGGGATCCTGCCAAGGCCATAAAAACATGCAGTGGCAATGGGGAAGATGTAGTTGGTTAAGGCACATGTCCCAGCGTCAGCATCTCACACAACTCAAGGGTAAGGAAGGAGTCGGTGTTGGCAGTGCCCTCTCCATCTCTATGCTCAGCTGCGAAGGGATGGAGGAAGGGAGGGAAGGAGATGTGCATTGCCAGCATTGCTCCATTGATATTTGGTGTAAATCTCGTATGTATTCAGAGCATTTTCACTGGAGCAAGGTAGAGCAGCTTGCTCATCCAGTGCCCCTGTGCCTGGGACCCCGTGGGTGTCCCTGGCAGGCAGAGCACTGCCCGGCAGTGCTGGAGCAGCCTGTTGATGCTGGCAGCGCTGTGTTTTCTAGACATGACCTCCACGCCTCCCAGGAAGAGAATTTTAAAGGAGCTTCTGTGCCTAATTTCCAGATTTCAAACACTGTTCTTCACCTTATTGTGTTTAGAAGCTGACACCTGTAGACACCTCCTGCAGTTCAGTCACAGGCAGGCACACATTATGTTTGGTTAGTAGCTGTCTGCCTGTCCTTCCCTTCCATCTCAGACTCCGGGTGAAGGACACTTGGCTCGGAGGCTGACAGCTAACTAGATGATGTGCAGCAGTGGCAGGAGAGCATTGCTGTGGCAAAGTAACATGCCAAAGGTCACACTCCAGTAGGTCGGTGGCAGAGTTAGCCCTGAACCATCAGTCGAGGACCATCTCGGCTGTCTGGGACTGCATGTTATCTGCAGCCTTCCCTCGGAGCGACTTGTTTTAGCTGCCATTTAGCTTAGAAACAGAAGACTTCTTCCTTGACTCAGAAAGTTCTTCCTCATAGTATTTGAACAGTATTTGAGCCTTGTTTATAGAAAATCATGAAGATTTCAAAAGGAGAAAGGGGAGAGATTCTTTAAATTCTGGGGGTAGCCTGCTCTTATCTGCAGAATTAAAACTCACAATCCTGACTGGCTAAATAGCTACCTTACATCTATAATAATTCTTTCAAGAGATACCAGCTAACCCATGTGATTTCAGCAGCCATGGCTCCAGCATCTGGCTGTGTTTTGACGTTTCTAAGATGTAGAGGTATTGTGTGGAATTGCAATGTTTTTGCTCAAACGTCAGTGATAATATTCCTGGCATGCTCAAGCAGTGGATATTCCTGTGCCTAGATACCTCATTATCTGCAGATGCCATAATGAGAATATGAACGCTGTCAATCACTTTGAGACACTTGTAAAAGCAATAACATAGGAAAGCTTTCCTTGATTTTCTCTTACTGCTGTGGTTGGTTGGCTGGGAAAATCATTGGGATGTGAGGAACTGGGATGTTGTTTGGCCTGTTCTTTACAAACTTGAATCTGTCAAGTCTTGAGCCGCTCTCCTTAAATACCTCCAATTCATCTTCCCTTCAGGGGGGCTAGTGACACACAGGGAACTCTCCTGGAGTCTCTCAGACAACTGCTACCTGCAAGACAGATTGTGGGGGACTTGCAATGGCTCATCCCAGATATGACACCACTGATGCCAGGTCATTCTCAATTATACCATTAAAGTTTATGGACTCTCCCTCTCTTTACTTCAAGACTACATAGACAGCTCAGGTTCAAAGCAGAAAAATCATACTTTCCAAGCCAAAAAGTATTAGAAAAGCTTGAAGTGAACAGGCTATCCCTGGAAACCACCTTTTCATCCAGAAGGGCTTTCCCAAGCTAGATGTGTGAAGGTTTTTAATAAGTGTTATGAAATCCCTGCAGATGTAGATACAAAACATCTGCAATAGTTGACAGCTTCACAGATTTATTTAAGTTATTTCTGAAAGGCATATTCTGTAAGTAAACATCTTACGGTTCCTAATTATCAAAAGGGGAAATAGTGTGACTAGTCTTTCCTTATTTTTTCTCATTTCAGTTTGACATTCATGGAATATTGGGTAGATAATATTCATCTTTCCTGACTTTGATGTCTAAAAGTTAGACAATTAAGTCTGAGCTACTTACCCTTTAAAGTCAGTGGAGTGAAACAGGGTGGTTTGTGCTAAGACAGAGTCTTAGCATTGGTCAAATGAATTGGATTTATAGTCTCCAGTGATTATAAAAAAAGATGTAGCTTAGCGACTAGTGCAGGCTAGATACCTGACTTTTTACATATTTAATGCTGGGTGAGATTGATTCCACCCATCACTGGCCAAAATACTGCATCGTGTGCTTGTATTTCCTACCCACGTGACAAAGAGCCCCCTGAAGCCGAGGTGGCTCTCCAGGGACGCCGGCACTGCCGAGGCTATGCTGCCAGCCCGGAGGTTCACCTCGGCCCTCAGGCTGCAAGCCAGCCCAGCAAAATCTCCTTTTGCCTCAGCAGTGCCCAGGTACCCCTGTTAATTTACTGTGTGTTGGTGGTGTGATGATAACAGTGTTAAGCTGGATAAAAATCTAAATTAGGGTAGGGAAGCATTTCTGTTTCCCTGAGGAAAGATCCCTGCATCCTTGATGAAAGTGACTGAATGGGGTCCCAACCTTTGGGTCTGTTTGCTCGTGCGGGAGAAGGTGAGGGCCAAAGTGTTTTATGGACACTGTGCTTCTGCATGACCATTTCCGGAGGTTGCTAATGTCTCCTCTCTTTTAATTAATAAATTAATGAATTCAGTGCTGATTTTGCATTGCCCTTTTGAGTGTTGGAAGGCATGATAAACAGTAATCATTAATGTGTTGGTGGAAGGCTTAAAATGGCTTAGGATCAGGGCTTTTCACAGATGCTGAGGAAGGTGCCTTGGGTGGCCACAGACGGGGAGGTGACATGGCTGGGTAGCAGAGCAGAGGTGTTGGGCTCCACCGCTGGACGGGTACCTGGCCTGCTGGGCAGCTTCTGGCGTATCAGGATTACCATTGCACCCCTCCTAGACTGACCGCACTTGAACAAATCTGTTAAGGTCTTTTCTGCAAACTGGTTGGACTTTCATTCTGGACCTACTTGAACCGCTTTGTATTTTACACCACTCTTGCTACACATTTTTTGAGTACAGCTCCTCCCATCTTATCCTTGTATTTAACATAAACATAATGCAGCATAAAGGTGAACTCGATTTTATCATTTCAACAGGGCTGCACACTGAAATTCAAACACAGTGTGTGTTTTCACTGAATTCATTTTACCTGTATAATCTCACATTATAATGGTATTGCCTTCCAGAGGGTCACTGCAGACTTGCACTGAGATCATTTTGTCATTGCAAGCTGGTGTGATAATAGGATTATCATAGGCATGTTTTGAAATTGTTGTAAGATTGCTGCGAGGACATTAAGTCTATTGAAGAGTTTGCATCACTAAGAGTAGCACAAACCAAGCTAGAAAACCTGAGAAATGTAAATGTGTTACAAAAGGGAAGCCACTTGATGTATCTTGCTCATGAAAGGCAAGCATTTGTGTTTCTAGAAGTTTTGCAACAGGCATGAAAGTAAATCAAGAAAGCTTGAAAGAAATTAAAGATTTAGTGCAGGTCAGATTTACATATATGCATGAAAGTATGTACACTAAAATGCAAATGGAGTTACTATCAGTGCCTATAGAGGCAAATGCTTATGTCAATACCTAATTTAAGAGCTGCTTATGGCGCTGCGTTTTATCAGAGCAATAATGGTGTCTGTCTGCTAGGGCTGCCCAATTGTGTCCGCTTTTTTATTCTTAAGTAAAAATGTCCCGTTACTAGTATTACCACTGCAACAGTGAGTATCCTGGTATATATACAATCATATATGTTTTCTTGTTTGAAATGCTGGTAACTATTATATGCAGAAGTTCTGATCAAATAGAAAGTGAACGAGCCCATAAAATTAGTGTCATGGCCATAAAGAATTATTACGGTGTACTCAAATTTTAAACAAGTAGTGGGAAGTATTTCATTTCTGCTTACCATTTTTGATGCTGTTTGTGTTCTTAAGGCCTATTTAATTAAAGAAGAGCTTGTGGCTCCTTTTGGGAAAACAAAATAACTCCATCCAGAGAGGTGTATTGTATTCTATTCTATTCTAATTCTGTCAGCTCCTTGCTTTTTTTTTTTTTTTTTCCTTTTGATTACAGGGTATATTTGCAATGTGATGTAGTTTAGCAGCATTATTTAAAATATGGCTATTAAGCTCACCTACCGTTCTGAAAGCTAGGCAAACCTCAGATCATCCTGAACGTTTGCCCATCCAAACCTCAGTCAGTGACAGATTAGCTTAGCAAAGGGCCTTGCCTGGCCGTCCCAGCTGGCTTCTATACTCATTTCAAAAATATATTTTCATCAAAAGCTCTTCAGCTGACAGCTGAGTTGGGGGGCAAATAAAACAGAAAAACTCTTGGCAATTTAATTTTTCAATGAAAGCCTTGACAAAAGAAAAAAAAAATCATTATTAAATCCTGCTCATCTTCAGAATTATTTTCTGAGTAACTCTTAAAGGAACCTCCAGCTTTTACGACCGATTCCAGCTTGGAAACCACCAGCCTTTCAGAGAGCTCAAGGGGATTTTCAGCTGGCCCTGAGGAGACTCCAGTCTACACATTGGCTGCTGAAAGTGGGTCACCACGGCATGAGCTACATCTGGGCTGTCCACGTACATGGATGGTGAGTTAGTGGCTGGAGTTGTGGGACAAGGACTCGGAGTGGCAGGTATTTTAAAACCAATGCTGCCAAGGGCTGCCGTCATTGAATCAGAGAATAATTTAGGTTGGACGGGACCTCTGGATGTCATCTACTCCAACCCCTTGCTCAAAGCTGGGCTAAGCTTTTAAAATATCTTCATCACTTTATTTATTATCGGATCCAATTTCAAAATTATCTCACCTTTCATTCAAGGGTATAAATGCACCTTTGAAAATGAAGTTTTATACTCATTTTGCAAAAGGGCAAGTTGAAGTAACCCACTGCAAATCTACTGGCCGAGACAGATCCGCAGATTTCCCATCCCATCTCCCAGCTTTGTGCTTTCCCTGCTAGGCACGCTGCCTGTCTACGGTACAATTGGTTATTATTTACGTGGAGGCACAAGATCCTTGTAATAAAATGCCCATCAAAGCATCAAAGTGGTCATCACAGTGGGCTCATTTTTTCTCTTGGTATCATTCAGAGTGGTATGCATGTGTTTCCCACCGGCAGAATTTGACCCTTGCTGCATAAATTAGAGGAAGAGGTTGGTTATTAAAGCAACGTGGTTTGAAATTGCTTTGGTAGTTGCTAAGCACATCTGTGATTACGTCAATTTAGGTTTACCTAAAAATATAAAGCTTTGAGTGAAATCTTAGAGAAGCGAGGAAAAATAATCCTTTCACGTGCAAATGACATATGCTGGACAACCAAAATAAAAAACCTGCATGTGGTTATATTCTGGGCTCCCTTTTATTTTGCAGCTCTGCGAATACCAAATCGAGGTCTACAGTTGCTGACCACTGCTTTGATTATCTCACTGTAGCACATAATGCTTCGTACCCGGAGAATGTATTCTAGCAAGCTCCTAAATTGTATTTGGACAAAGAATAATTGAACACTGGACAGAATAACAAATGCTATGGTCAAGTTTGCTTCATGGGTTTATCGTGTTGTATTAACATGATAGAAATATGAATACTTAAATCTTATCTCAGGTATAGTTTATAACTGCATTAATCATTTACTGTATTATATATTTTTCATGTCACTAAGATTGTGAGGAAAAGATTCAATTTTCCCAGTGCAGTCAGTTGAATGTGGTTTAGATAAGTTAAAGGCATTGCATTAAACTGTTTCAACATGGCTTTCTCTTATAGATCCTATAAAAGGATGGGGAACATATATCAAACAGTAATAACTAGTATATTTTACTCTTTTTTTTAAAGTCATATAGCAGTGCATTTTCCATTTTCATTAAAATCAGATAAATGAAGTTACTAAGTTTGCCACTTACAGGTAAGTGTATTCAAATTGACACAGGCATTTTTACCTACTATATTTGCTTAAAATTGTTAAGGGGAAATGCTTTCCTATCAATTAAAGTAGCAGTTTGATAGACACTGAAATTATCCAGAGATATCATAAAGAGCGACAACAAATACCCCGAATACACCCTACAGTGTTTTGCTTTCCTTATATTCACTGGTGATGTGGAATACGAACCTTCCAAAAAAAGAGAGTGACTCACCGGCACGCATCTCTGAGATTTCAGCACACCACAAAGCACTCCCATTTTACTCCACATAAAAAAGGAATATGTACCAGCATATGCATTATGCACTGCTAACTGCCTTTTTAGATCATTATATGAACATTGCACATTCATTGCCCATGAATTATACGTAGATTCTAATTTGCGAGAGAGATACTGATTCATTTCCTCGAAATCAAGAGGTGGCCAAAGGAAAAACAGCGGATGAAAAGGCGCGGGATGCCGGGGAGGCTGCGCCGACTGCTGCAGGCTGAGCGCAGGCAGGGCGGTGCGGCTGCCGACCTCGGCATGCAAAGCCGTAAGTGGACAAGGTAGCACTATTTACGTGTCTGTAGGAGTGCCTCAGCGGTCTGAAGGAGTTTGGGACGTACGGGTGACTATCGGGTGGTTAAGTCCTTTTGCGGCGCCTCCAATTGCCGTGATGCATGGCCGCTGGGGCTCGCGCCATCAGCAGCTGCTTCTGCTCCGTGGGCAGAGGTGCAGGGATCGCCTCTGCCTGGGCTGGGGTCTGCCGGGGGCCGGGGCCGGCTGGGGCCGGGGTCCAGCCCCGTGCCCGGGGCTGCCTAAGTGCAATATGGCGCGCGTAGGTGGGCACGGGCTTCCGGCAGGGCGGGCAGGCACGGGGGGTCCTGGAGCGGCTCTAGTGGGTACAGGGGTCCCGTCTGCGGGGCCTGGGGTTTGGAGCAACGGCACAGAGGTACTGCGGCTGGAGGTGACCTCGGGGCCTTTCAGCAAACTTTCACAACTGCTCATAGCCATGTTTTGGAAAGTCCCATTTAATACCAAAAAAAGAAAAAAAAAAAAAAGACAATTACAGTGCTAGAGCTGTCATGCTTTGCCATCATTCATTATTACTGTTTTTCAAAAGTTTTGTATCCAGGAAGCCAACTGAAACACCAGGATCCTTTTGCCGTGCCCATTCTTTTGCTACAAAATTCCCCGTGATCGTTTTTATCTATCTGTTGCACTTCAACATCATGCTCCGTTTAGTTTATGACTGTAAAAATAAATAGGATATTTTAAATCTACTGTACAATAATAAATTCTTTTCTGGTCAGACTTCCTCTAATTGTGATCAGCTGAAATAATTTTAATGAAGCTGTACAATGTGGAAGATTCTCTGCCATGGAGGATTTATATGCCTAGACTATGAGTGGTGAGTGAAGTGTTTGCCAGCACTCAATTAGTAGTTGCTATGTCATTACTGGATTTTTAGAGGGGTTTTCTTAAACTGCTTTGAATTACAGTGTCACAAAATGCTAAATCAATTACATATGTGTCCTTGTATCTACCCCATAAGGATACCTGCCATGATTTTTTTATGGTCCTTTTAGACTTCTTGTTTACTTCCATGAAGTGAAGTAAAGGTCATAACACGGTGCCACTTATTTCTTCAAGTTTAGAAAAAAATCAAAACAGCAGGCCGTAGAATAGAAAGGTGAGATTCAAAGACACAAATCACTTCACAGTCACAAAAATTGCCAAAAAATAGCAGCTTGCAGCTGTGCACAGCAGGGACAGAAAACATTAAACACATGTTAAATAACAAATAGGAGACTTAAATATAGCTAAAAGTGGACCTTATTCTGAATAAATCATGTAAACTGCATCTTAATGGTTCTAAGGAATGTAATGGATCATGTGAAATATGCTAAATTTATATTGTTAAAAAATCAATAGTTAACCCCCTCCCTTTTAAAAAGGGGACAATTGAGTCCACAGGTAAATATTTTGTCTTTCATTTTCTTGCTCTGTGTACAGCCGGATTTGCGAAATTTCATTTCAGTTAAGGGCAAAGCAGGACTTGCATTCAAAGCAGTTTGGGGTTCGGGTATGAAACTATTTAACATTCTCTTTACAGAGGCTGGACTTTTAATGAAATTGTCCTTTTTCCCTTTCTTCCGTTACAAATGCAAAGAACAGGGATTATCCCATTTTTTGATATACTCCTGGTAAAGCGTTTGAATTGGTCTATCCAGCATCCTGCATTCATTTGTGGTGTCTGCGAAAGGGCAGCCATTGCTCAATGGGCACGCGACTCTCAGCCCATCCTTTCTACCGCCTGGGAGCGAGCGAGCGAGAGCGCGGGGGAGAGGAGGGGAAAAAAAGGATCTCTTCTTTTTATGAGAAGCATGAAAAATAAATCACCGGTTTGAGTATTCAAATCAATCCTGCTGGCAACTATCTTTCCCTTGAAATGTTTGTTGCCTGTATATTTCTGCCTTCTGAATATTTTCAAGCCTTTTTGCTTGCCTCCCGCACCGAGGGTCACGTTGTAGTTTTCCTGTATATACCTTTTTTGAGATTAATGTACCTTAATGACATCATTGTGTGCGATGATGGGAAGGTCCCCAAGTTTGCTTTTCTTCCCATCTCAGTTGCACTTCTGAACAAATCAGCTCTCGGGCTTTGATGTTTTTTTCCTTTAGGGCTATCTTTCTTATAGGCAATATAGCTTACCTATACATTTAGCAAGTCTGCAGTCTCTCATTAGATGCATTTTTGTCATCAATAATAAGTTCCCAAGGAGCCCAATGTGAGGGGTAACGGATACAGCGTGGAATGGAGCCATTGTTTGATAATGCAATATCTCTCATAACAATGTAAATAAGAGGCTGAATAAATTTCAGGGCTCCTTTGTGTTCCACGTTATTAGATGGTGCTCTATTTTCAATCTGAATATTCATAATATGCTCCTAGAGTGCAGCACTGAAGTAAGTGGCTTTGAGGAAAAATTTTTTTTTTTTTTAAGTGGAAGGAAAAAAAAAAAGAAATGAGGAGTGTTCTAATGAGGAACAGTTGAGTACTATGATTTAACATACTTCTGAGGTTTCTATCAGCCTGGAGCCGTTCTTTCTTGGCTTGTACACAGTGCATTTACATGGAGCTCTGTTTGGATGAGTGCCTTCCAAAGTACTAAATGCTCTAATGTACTGAAAAGTGATAAATATGGAAAATGCACACATGCATACGCGCGTGCACACACACACACACACACACAGAGCGCAGATACATATGTGAACACACACACCCCCCCCCCCCCCTTGCAGACACACTCACCCTCCCCCATGCAGATGTTTTCATCTCCTCTATGGATAGATGGGTGAAATTTCGAAGGCAAAAATAATAAAATTATACCTAGTTCATGTATTTATTACCTGGCATTGCATGATACTGAAGTACTGTTTAAAGGGATGTGCTCCCACCCCTTCAGTGTGGGACCAAGCAATAAGAATAGAGCAAGGGGAAGAAAACCAAGGGGAAAAAAAGACGGAATAAAACCTCTGTGTGTTGTCACTTCCTCCCTGACCCTGCGAACCTGAAAATGAGGCAAGGAAGGGTTTGGGTTTAACCAGCACAACAAGCTCTGCTGCTGGAAATCGGATACTGTAAATGCAGACAATAAGCTCTGGAAAGCATGTCACTGTTTACCAAAGGGCTCCTTGCAGTGACCTTATGAGCTAACAACAGTGATGGGAGCAGCAATGGTAATTGTGATTTTTATAGCACAGGCTTTGCTAATTTCTTTCAGTTCATTCCTAAAAAAAACCAACTTAGACCACAAAAAAAGAAATAAAATTGTGAAAACAAAGCTGAATAGGTTAATGAAATGACAATAGAAAAGTGTCCTTAATGGGGATACAATTGCTGCCTGAAATATTTATTACTTACATTTATTTAGATCCTTCACGAAAAAATGTGTCTGTTTTCCTATACTTTGATTTTTGCTCTGAAGTTTCGAGGAGTTTTTGTGCTTTTTCATCTAATATTCCTCCTCTAACTCTCCCAACGTGATTCATTTCTTTAAGATCTTGTTTTATTTTTAAGTCATCAATTACTCAAACTTTGTTGGCCTATCTATTCTCTGCCATCTGGACCCCATACCTTATTTTAAAGCATGTTCAAATAATGACAACCTTCTTTTCTCAATTAATTTATGGGCTGTGGGGACCATTTTTCATTTGTTATCATGCACTTCCATTTGATCTCTCATATCTTTCTTCTGCATCTGCAACCATAGTGTATAAATCTTCCTCTCAAGCATTGTCATGGTGCCCAAGATATATAGGTGTAACTCCCTATTAGTTCCACAAAACTGACCTTAATTTCTAAAAATGGTATCAGATGCGAATAAAGTTTGGTAAGATGATTTGTTTTGATTTACTTTGTACCACTTATCTTGGAGTTTTCCTCCTACTTTTCTTTTATCTAATTTAGACGGTATAGTCTTGCAAGCCCAGTTGCATGTTTATCCATTACCTCCCTGCCAATGCTGCTCCTTAGAGAGATGGTGCTGTAAGATTTTGGATGCTAAGAATAATAAAATGGCATTTTCCAGTAACCTGTAGTAAGTATGCAATTTCTTTTTGCATTTAAAAATGGTAATTTTGTTTCCAATAAAATACGTGGCTTTCGTAGGTCTGATTGAGGTGACATTAGTCTGGTAAAATGAACAGAAACAGACAAATCCAAATAGCTTTCATTTTATTCTGCTGTGTTGACAAATGATAAGACTTAAAAATCCAATTCTCCCACCGAGCACTTACAAGAAGCTGGTTTGGACTGCTGAAGGGCTGCGGCTCACAAAACAAAACCCTCTCTTTTTTTGTTATTGTTGGGTGGGCGGGGGGGGAGACCGAGAGAGAGAGAGAGAGAGTGTGTGTGTGTGTGCGCGCGCACACGTGCGTGTGTACGTGTGTTTTGTTTTACATAAACAGACTTCAGTCCAAACTAAGGATTGCTAATTAAGCAAAAACCATGACCAGATGTTTATTAACACCTCTCAGGTTCCTGGGATTTGGATAGTGTGCAGTTTTCGTGGACTAATTTGAGAAGGGAAACACCTTTATTGGAATAATGGCCAATTATAATTGCCTGCTTTGCCTATTTTTCTTTTATCTGGTGTACAGGGGGAAAAAATAAGCCCAACCTATCATCCTCGTGCCGTTGATATTAATTCTGCACATTATTGGGTACATATTATTAATAATAAATACATAATAATGTACAGATGAAAAATTCCTCAGCCCTTTACTTTACAACAACTTTTTCTGCGTGTGTTGTTATTAGTTTATCACATGCCAACATTGTTAACCTATTTATATGTAGCCTGCCACTAGATTTGCCTCTGCCAAAGCAACGATGCGTCACTTTGATGCCAAAAAGCACTGAAACAGGAAGAGTTGCTGTTGGGTCCCAGCATGGTGACTTCATCACAGGCCTCAGCTTCAAACTGTGGAGTAATAAAACTGAATAGCACAATATAAAACTCCATGTTTCATAAGACAAATATTGCTTTATGCATTCATGTCCCTTGTACTATGTTAACTGTAGGAAGAAATGGAATACAGTTTTAGTGACCCCCTGGGACCTATAAAGGCTATTTCTGAGTCTGAATCTTGCTGTTTAATTTAATCATTTATTATATTAATATTCAAATGGGCTGCATCTTATTAGCTACTGCAAAGATGTTAGTATGTCTGAAATAAATACCTAATTATGCTTTTGAAGAGAGAGGTTCTAAAGACTTTTGTACATTTGTGCTAATAGAACAGTTCATTTGCAGATTTTTTCTGCAGAAATCAGCAGTCTGAGCGTTTTGTTTTTTCCCCTCCTTACTTTGAATAAAATAAGAACACAGATCAAATATACCATTGTGATGCCAAAATAGCACATATGAGTTTTCCCCTTTGTACCGCAAGACTTCATTCTCCAAGCGAGTGAGTTATACAGTAGCAAACTGACCAGTGCCCTCAGCTTCTAGCTCAATAACACATTAATAAAAATAACTGCTTTAACCAAATGACCATGAAATTAAGTATGTTCTTATTCAAATTAAACTAATGGATATGCTTTTGAAAAACATTTTTGAGCCTGACATGATCATGTTTAAAATACATTGACATTTTATTGTTTTAAAAGCCCATTATTATTTTTTCCCTTGAGTGCAAACCAGAAAAGATGAGGACTTTGAATTTCACGTCTTCAAACAATGGACAGCAGCTTCTTGTAAAACACATATTGTGATTCTGCGTCAGATGGGTAGCAGGATACAGGGACATGGAGGAAAAGCCATCAGTGGATTTCTAGTGCCAGCTCATCTGCAGGATCTCCAGGAAAAACCTTTTCTAAGTCTGCGTAAGGATGAGTTGAACTGCAAATACGTAAATGGTACTAGCACATTTTAAACTCAATGCGCACAGTACATTTAGAGCAGTGCAGAAAATTAGTAATAAATGCAAAAGTTACAGTTGACAAAAAAAAGAATTACAAGTAACTATCTTTCAAAAGATCACCATAGCCAAACTTGGAATAATCTTTTTTTTTTTTTTTAACGTCTCCAAATCCAAGGTTCCTACTAATACAAAATTACTTCTTTCATAACTATTTTCTGAATAAACGATGGTGTTAATAAAAGGCTAAAGGACAGAGACGGCTGGAAGCCGAAGTCCTCATTTTATCCACAAACAGCCAAGTTAGCAAGCTGCAGGATGAGGTTCCCCCGAGCTGACCCTCCTCTGCAGCGATGTGAAAGCCTCGCCGGAGCATCCCCTGCAAGTGAGGACGACAATTCTCACAGTTATTACTGCTGGGAAAATTACCAGACACCTTGGTCCCAAGGGGGCGAGGTGGGTCAGCTCCCATATTTACTCAGAGAAGTTTTGTCTAACGCCTTTAAGTCCCGCTACTGCTCTTGAGAGTCTTGCCTGCGAAGGCTGAGACTAGACCCTGCTCTGCAGTTCATTCCTTAATTCTCCCAGAGCTTTTGGGGCTGCACCTCATCCCATTCGCCCCCACAGAGTCTTCACCGTATCTCAGTCATGCTTAAAAACCTGTGAGCTTTGCTGCGGAGGACTTGAGTCAGTCACACCCCGCCACTGCAGGAGACTTCGATGACAATTATTTGGTTACCTGAAAGCATTGGCAGGACTGCGAGGAGCATCAGTGTAGATTACGGCATGCGATGCATAATGTTTTATAACCACTATTATCTTCGTGATCAGCTGAGATATTATTAACAATGGTCATCCGAACCACCCTGTATATAAAACACTAGCCTTCGCAGGTTTCTAATTAATGGAAATAATGTTTCTCTCGATAAGTAGTTGACGCAGTTCCCCGTTGGAAAATATTTAAAAATATACGTTGTTATCCACTTTTTGCCTTCTTTTTTCCTGCAGAGTAAGTAAAGATTAGATTTTCACTGTCAGTTTAACGAGTGGAAGCAAAGCTAGGGCATCACTGGTTAACCTTATATTACCCTCTGCTGAACAGACACAGTATCAATGTAGGGGTTTAACTACCACACCACTAAAAACACATATTCCTGCAGTTTTAGACTAGCCGTAAGAATGCTGTGTATATGTTTTCCTCATTATTTGGATGTGCTGTTTGAATGTTGTGATCAGTGATTCAGAGCACATGATTCATCAGGAAGACATTTGCTAGGCAGACATGTGAGGAGCTGTCTGCCTCTTCAATCTCACTGACAGGGCAAAAATGCTGATTTATAGTAAATCATTAAAATCTGCTTATTATTGCACTGCTTGTTCCTCTTCTCCACTTCAAGCCAGCATCTTGATCTGCATCATGTCTCTTACAATTTTATACTACAGCAAGCAGTTATTTAAACACGAGAGAAATGATCCTTAGTCTTTATTAGTGCATATGAAAGGATATTTTGTTTAAAGAAGACTAATTAAGAAAGCAGACTCTATTTTCTTGCTCAGTTTAGGGAAAAATAAAGATTTAAAACATGTAAGTGCAAAGAATTATTACAATAAAGCAATATTGTAAAATGATTATTGAATAGCTTGTTTTAAAAAAAAAAAAAATCATAAAGAAGCAGCTCAAGCACCACCAAAAATATTTGGAAGGAAAGAGAGGTTGGATGGTTATTCAGCTTGTGTTAGAACTCGGGGAAGACACGGCTAAATATTACGTGATTATTGGTGGAAAGGGGAAAAAAAACCAAAAACCCTCGAAACTAGAACTAGGTGCCAGTTGGGTACAGTGACAATGGGGATATTAAAATAATTTTCAAGAGGGGGGAAAAGTTTTGTTTACTTTGAAAGAGATGGCTTTGTGAAATAATACAATATGTAAATACGCTGCCTGATAGAAAAACAAAGAAACAATACAAAGAGGTCCATATTGTGTATGTGTTACTTACAGTAAAAATTTTAATTTGATGCCTGGGGACAGAAATCCTTGCCACTGAATTACAAAGAAGTGAATAAACTGACTCAAAATTAATCCATACAGATCTGTCCCCTTAATAATACTAATTCCAGAGAACAAAGCAGTGCATAATGCATTTTAAATTAACTTGGAAAATGCATAATTTATATTTGTTTTATTTCTTAATATTTGAACACAGGTACATTTTAGAATGCTAAAGACACGAAAGGAGAGGACAGATTTTGTCCGTATATGCTCAATTTAAAAAAAATAAACCCAGACAATATTTTTCAAGCTCTCTTAGAAAAGGACTTCAGCTGTGAAATATTACAGAGAAAGGATAAACACAGTTAGGAGAGAGAAAATGATTTTTAACATGCTGTGAAATGAATATGTTTGGTTAAAATATAAAAAGGGTCCTAATTCCTAATAAAACATTCTGAAATAGATAATTACATATTAGTTTGGATCAAAAATAATGTCCTTACTCATGAGAAGCAATTGAGAGATACACGGCGGGGTGCCCTGTCGGGCATGGCAGGCAGATAGAATACGGGATGGAAGAGGGGCAGGGGTAAGGCACTGCAGAGCAACGCTCCACTCCATGAAAAATACGCAGTACGGAGGGGAAACGACAAGACTCAAGCCTGCTTCTTTATTAATGCTCTTCACCTACACGTGTAACATTGTCACATGCCTTTCATACAGAGCATAGTATTTACCATATGGGTGTGCAAGTAGAAAACCAGACATCCTGTGTGTAATCCAGAAAAGCCGTGCCTGTAATTCAGAGATGCATGGATCCTTCGTCTGCTGGGGAGCTCGGCAGGTTGGCGTCGCCCTCTCCAGCCCAAAGAGCTGGAGGTGCTGCAGTGACCCAGGCTCCGCATTGCCATGGGGAAGAGGAAATAATTGCGCATACTGGTATATCAGTCTCCTTCCAAGCTATTCCTTTTGGACAAACCCACAGGTGCTTCACTGCCCCACCGTACTATGTCTGTGCTGCTGGGTTTCCAAGTTGGTTGTTCACTGTGAAGAAAAAAAGAAAGGCAGGAAGACAATAGGATTGCTGCTACAGTACAAGCATAGGTGCAGATGGTAATGCAATACAAGGAGCGAGCATCTGGAGTTAAAGATACTTAGTCTGGAAAATTAGTCCTCACTGTTCTCCTCTCACCTCTTCCACAGTAATTTTGGATCTAATAAATTGGAAGGGTCAATAAATTGGAGAGGGCCAAAAGGCAATCGGGTAGGTTGTGCCTTTCGCACAGCCGTATGTGCAGGGAGGGGGCATGCCTTCGTGGGGGCAGGGCGTCTGCATTTCCCCGCTGGGGCACCAGTCTGGGTGGCTCCTGAAAAGAAAGAAAAGTTTTTGTAAAGAAAAGACATTTTGCCAGCATTTCCACTCTTGTATTAAAGCTGTGATGCTGCAGACCTGAGTGAGAATTGTAAAAATTGGACCTGCTTGACTATATTTACTCAGGGGAACGTCGGCTCACCCGGTATTTAAAGCAGTGGTGGTACATGTGCAACTGGTAATCAGTAACAATTTACAATAATTTCTCCGGTGTAGATTTCAGTTATTAATACTGCCGATTGCTAACTCGCTTCGAGTGGTTATCATAGGAGCACCCGAAGGGTAAAGAACGTATTTCATGGAGATATTATAAATAATCTTTATGATGTTCAAAAAAGGTGAAATTTGCCTGAGACCAGACTTGCTTACAACACAGAAATTTAGCCCCCAGTTGCTAAGTTATAAATCTTTCTGCCAGATTGGGTAGAACATCACATTACCTTGAACTAAATTTGTAAAGAATGACCATTGTCCTCACAGCTGTAAGATAAAAATGTAGAGCTGGTCCCAAACCATGGGTTTTAATAGGCTGTTCACATGAAACTAAAAAGTGAGGAGATAGATAAACCCCAGCCAACTCGAATTTATCCAAACGGCTTACTTCCACAGTGACAATTTGTTAACTAATTACTTTACTAGAAAACTAAATTGATTACATTTTGCACAGTTTTAGTATTTTAACTACCTGGAAAAAAAAAATATCAGCTTATGTTTATAGGAAAACATTCCTAGTTAATTCCTTCCTTGGTGCTATGGTTGCGAGTTATTTTCAATAACTCAATTTACAGGCTAGCCTTATCATGGGCTAATGCAAATTAATGCTTTGAGTCATAAGTGTTTCCCTTGGAAACAGTAATTTCAAGTTAATGTCTCTTGATGTGAAATGGAGTGCAGTGTCACAAGCTCTCTCTCACCAACCTACAAATTAACTTCTGTTCCCTCTGTACAAGAAATATGGACGGCATCCGGCTTTGCTTCCCAGAAAAAGTTACACACATATACATGCATGTGTATAAATATGTGTGTGTCTATATGGGCGTGTGTGTCAGGTTGCTCTTTAATGACCTGCTAGTCCTGGATTTTCACTGGTGCAGCCAAAACTGTGTGAAAATGCCATATTGCAGCCAGTGGAAAGAAAAGGAAAATACAGTACAAAGATTTACAGCGTACTAATGCAAGGATGGCTCATGAAAGGTAATTGTTGATCTCCAAACCAGGCCTGTTTGGGCAGGTTGGCTTGGTTTGTACCTAGGGCTTGGTAAGAAAGAATTTGCAACTAGCAACTGTGAAAAGAAAATAACAGAATTAAAGTGAGAAAGAAAGCAAAGAAAGAAAATAGTGAGCAGAGGGAAAAAACATGCTTCTTCATTGTAATAATGACTTCTTTCACAACATACTGTAAATGAATGAAAGGCTGAAAAATTCTCCAGTCCCACATGGCCAGGTCTCCTGCATATATATTTGATTTTGTATTTTCAGTCCAATATTTTTAACACAGCCTGCAGAAGTCCAGCCTTACGGCACTGCACAGAGAGAAATCACAGCACTTCTCTCCATCCTGCCAGCCCCCTGCGCAGATTGGAGCACGGGCTGTTTATTCTCATAGTTGGGCAAGACTAAGACCAGAGCAAAGTTTGAACTGCTAATGGCGAACTCAGTTACCATACAGCCAAAGCAGACTGATTCTCCTGGCTGTGCCCTTGATGGTGCCTTCCCCTAGAGCTCTCGTATTATTCAAGGCACCTATGGTTTGGACTGTGGGTTGTTTCTTTTTCTTGCAAAAAAAAAAATAAAATTCCCTTTTTTCTTTGTCTTCTTAATAGTCCTGAAGTCAATTCTCTGATTTTATTTGCACTTCCCTTCTGGAATTTATTTAAAATTAAATATAAAAAAATCAAACAAAAAACCTGTCCCTTCTCTACTTTTCCCTTGTGTAAGACAAGTTCTACAAAGCAAGCTTTGTAAACAGAGAAATGACAAAAATCCCACCGTACAATTTAGAACATTTTCTATATTTGCAAAGTCCTAAATTTCTTTTGGAGACACTCAGCTCCCTGTCCCACCGTGGACAATACTTGTGGGCTGCTACTCTCTGACCTTCACAAAATCCCACAGCCTCCAGCAAAGTCCCAGGTGACACTAGTACTGCTACTTACTTTCTCCCAGCAAATGGAACCAGACTCCAAAGGAGTAAAAACAAGTTAAAAAAAAGGTAGCAAATAGCAGTTAATGTAGGGTGCCCACTGAGCATCAGACAGGACAGTGCCAGCAGTCCTCCGAGCTCAGGAGAGCACACAGCTCAGCAAGCCTTGGGACAGCGATGGGACATCGCGTGGTGCTGCCTCACAACACCAAACCGTGCAGGCTGCAGGTCTCTGACTTGTGGAGGAAGGAACTGGCCTCTTCTGCAAATTCACGGGTAGGATGTGTTCAATGAGAAGGGGAAAAAAAAATAAAAAAAATCTAAATTGCATGCAGCTCTTGCTCCTTGGGAAATATCTTCCCTCATCTTGAGTACAGGCAGGAGAATAAAAGTAGAAGTGCCCGTCAGCAGCCAAAGGCAGGTGTGGCATTTCAGAGGGAGGGGAATCCAGGGCAATAATAAGATCTGAGACAGAGAACAAGGTAGAATCCTAGAAAATGAAAGTGAAGGAAGAAGTGAGACTGCAATAAAAGGACTGAAGAACGGCAGACAGAGCATTCATAAACCAAGATGAACAGATAAGATGGTAAAAACTAGGGAGGAAAAGGAGCAGCATGACTGATTTTTAAAAGCTAAGGTCCTGATGTCTATAGGAGGAGGAAAGGAATAAAGACAGTGAGGGGAAAAAGGAAATAAAGACAAGTGGGCTGATGGAAATAGCAGAGACAAAGAAAACAAAGCGTGTCTGAAGAAACGGCAGCAGGAGTGGAGAGCACAAATTCCTTCGGGAGGAGGCAAAAGAGAGACTAGCTGTGGGCTCTGGACAAAAAGGGATTGCTGTGTCTTGAGAAGCCACTAGCAAAAGACAATGAAGTTTCTATTTATTAACACTGATTGTTTGATGATTTTCTTTTTTTCCAAGGTTTGAAGCAAATTATGAGACTCAGAACACTAAACGAGGATGCAGAAGAGAGACTATTTTTAGTTTGGGCTGTGCAGGTGAGTTTTAGTTTTCAGAGTGCCTTTAAATAGCACATACCGAATAAAACTGCAGAAAGTATAACAGCCTGTTTACAAGATCAAGGCACAGAAGCAAATCGAATGAAAGGTTAATAAGATCAGAGTTCATAAATTAAGGTTTAAATTCTCTTTTTCTTAAAGAGAAAGGTTTAGATGAAAGATCGTGCAATCTATTTTAATTGTAAGAATAATTAGACTTATGGAAGAGCAGAAGGGATAACGTGTCATCAGTGAAAGGACCTGGTCTTCTTGACCAAGGAAACGCCCTTCCAGACAAAGTCAAAGACCTTGCATATTCAGGAATCAATACATCTTTCTTTAGTTGAAGAAGTCTCTTATTGTCCATGTTGATTCATGTCATCCAACTTTAAATGGTTTTACTTCATTAAAAGAAAAAAAAATTTCTTTTTTTTTCTTTTTTATTTTTAATGTTGGCACATTATTCATTCTGACCCAATAGCAAAGAGTCAGATACGAGCAGAAAGACTACTGCAAATACTGCGTTTAGTACTTTGATTTAGTGATTTGAAAACAACTGAAAATATTTATTTTATATTTCCAACATAAATAGTGTCATGTTTAGAATTATAGCTGCGATCAAATTTATGAAGTCCAAAGGTATCACTTTAATGCAGAAGCATCACTTCTATCTGTTGGAGGTTTTTTTTTTTTTTCCTTGTGTTAGATTTCTTAAGAGTGTGCAGAAAATGATACTGCAGATTCAGCACTTAAGAGGAATGATAATTAGTATCATATTTAAATCATAATGTTACATTACATTACAACACCTTGCTTTTCTTACAACTCATGGTAATTCCCTAAGGACCATCACTCTTCAGAGAAAATAAGAGATTTCATCAGTAACAATCCCAAAAGAATTCTTGCACTTTGGAGTGTTTTTTAAAAAAAAGACAGTTTATACGCAAGAATATGGCTGCTGATGTGATAATTGAGGCTCAGTTGGCAAAAATGTTTTTCTTTTCATAATTAGTCCTTTTGGACTTCATTCTGTGGAAGGCTGAAACAAAAGTCTTGGCAAAGTTTCTACAGCTGAACGGTAGAAGAAAAGCGGCTGCTGTTTGCGGGGCCGTGCTGGAAAAGCACGGCGCAGAGGGACCTGCCGTCACGTCACCGCTGCCCAGTGCCAGGAGAAGGTGCCATAGCAGCATTTCACTTCTGAAAGGCAGCCGTGCTCACAGCTTTCCTACCTGCCTCGCAGCGCGCCCCGCTCGCCCTGGGGCAGGGGAGAAGCACCAGGACTGCTACCGGCTTCGTGGGCATCCTCTCCCCTGGAGCCACGCTCTCCAGAGCTCACGTGGCTCCCCAGGGTCCGACCAGCCGTTAAAGTGTGACTTCCTCCAGAGAGCAGGCTGACCCGGCTGTCCATCTGCGTAGCCTCCAAAAAGGGAGAAGGTAGACATTTAAGCAAAAGTTGGCGGAGCCTGGAAGACAGGTCTGCGCTACAGCATGGAAAGAGGAGCTGGGGAGAGATGCTGTCGCCGCCGTGTGACGGGGCTGGCGGCGCTGGCTCGTGCACGTGGGGACTGGTCAGGCACCTGGGCATCCTCCTCCGCCGTGGCCAAGCGGCTGCCGGACACCGGACACAGCAGTGGGGATTTCCCAGCGTGCCGGAGTAGAAGCATCACGTCAAGGGGTGAAGAGCAATATTAATGGGGAACGTCGCCTCCTTCCTTCCTCTGTCGATGGAACAGCTTGTTTCAGGGATTCTGGTTTTGAACAGAAGAAATGGTAACTATTGGGTAAATGTTATTTTGCATGTGCGTATGTCACTGGGTCGCTCCAGCTCCTGTAATGTGATATCATGCATCAGAGTCAAGAGGGATTAACAGCTCTGTCAAATGTCATCAGTGAAAACTATATGTACAGTCAGCTCCTGTGGAAGCACTTCTGAGCAGACTAAGTTTAATTCAAATAGTTTTCAAAAACATCTCCAATTGTCATAAATAGGAGAGTCCCTGGAGAAGCAGATGTTAGTTCTACCAAATGCAGTAAAACATCTTAAGAAAAAAAAATCATAAATATGGGCAAACTTTACTGATAGCGCATTTGCTAGAGAAAGACCAAACAATTTACTGTGGATGTCATTTGGTGTTTAAAAATAGTATCATGTGTGTCATTAAAAGAAAGAATATTCTCTTAAATGTCTGTTATTTAGTTTTGAAATGAAAAATATCAAATAGTTAAACTTTATTATGTGTAAAATTGTTTTTAGATCATGATGTAAATGTTACATACAGGAAAGCAAACTTGAAAAGCACGGGAAAGCAGCTTGCTGCAGAAAGACTCAAAACACCAAAAAGCCAAACAGATGTTTTTAAGCTGAGCTGACTGTAGCAAGGACCACATGCCATCATCTGTAACTGAGCCCTCGAGGAGGGAGGCCAAGATTACTGTGGGGTTCGGCTATTGAGAACCACATGGAAACCCTTGAAATGCCGTTTGTAAAATGCAAAGGGGACTTTTGGCAGATCCAGTTCCATCCAACGAGAAGTCCTGGCTCAAAGTGCTCAAGAGCTGCTGAAAGGGCCGAGCGCTGCGGTCGCTGCAGCCACGCAGCCTCCCGCCCAGCCCACCAGCCTTCAGCTTTTCCTCTCCGTGTCACACCGAAGCAGGACAACTATTCAATAATCCAGTGTGTGCAATAAGACAGAAAGTATTTGGGCGCAATCACGGAAGAGCCTGCAGTGCCGGCACTGGCTCTGCAGCGGGATGGGGAGGGCACCGCGGCATTTCCCCGGGAGAGGGCTGCGGGGCTGCCGTGCCCCTGACTGCGGGCAGCTCGTCGTGTGTCCAGGCAAATGGCAACTCCTCCTCCAGCTTTACAGAAGAGGTTTTCAACACACACTGGACCCGATATATAACAGGACAGGAATTCCTGAAAAGGGAAAGGGTTTTCTTTAAAATAATGGTGATGCCTCTTAGCGTCTCAAAGAAGTCCAGCACTAAGCTTAAGCCTAGTGAAAATTGTGTAAAAGTAGTATATATTTGCTTACTAATTTTCTTCCTTCAAAATAAACCGAGTTCTAGAGATACAACATTAAAAAAGAAACATCCTGTGAACAATTCTGTATTTTTCTGGGCTGGTTTTTACTGCTGTCATTCTTGGAAGAGACTGGGATGAGCTACACTCATGTAGAAGCATGTGCATATTGAACTCTAAATGTTAATCAAAGTGCAATTAAATCAAAGGGACGTCTCGCCATGTAAACAGGTCTTGATTCCTTGCAGCAACATCACCGTGCAGGTAACTGGTCCTTTGTGGGTCAGCTGGATCCCTTCCCCTTTCTTTACAAGGTCTTTTCTCTAAGGCTTGGAAGTTCACCTGTTGGTTTTAAAGACACATAACCATCACGAAAGAGCACTACAGCTACTGTAACTTTTTGACGAGCCAGATCACCGAAGGCAACGTTGCCTAACCAGAAAGCAGAAGTATTGATGGCATGTAAGCAGTATCAAAATGGTTGAGATTTTATGCATATAGGCAAAGCATGAGTAGAACTATAGCTTGCTTTCATTTTGTTAAGAATTTTTTCTTCCAAAAAAATGAACATCTAATTACCACATCTAAATGGTGACAGCCTATACCAGTACAGTTCATTGCTACGTGAATGAGGGATGAAGCATTACATGAAGGTACTCACCATGATTTAATGATCCTTCAGCAGACTATTGTTCAGACATTACCTTGTTAGTTCCTTTGCAGGTAACCAGCACATTCATGTGTCACATTGCAACAGGATGCTGAAGAGTCCATCGAGGGCAGACTGCAAAGCGTCTCGTGCCTTGTAAAACTGACGTTGCAAAGGAAAATATAAAAGATGTGACTGATCCGATGGGTCGCTGAGAATGGCAATGAAACCTGCTATAGCTTGTGGTCTGTTTACTATCCATGGATTCGTGCACCCACCCATCGTTCCACCCACCTGTCCTGTGAACTTTCGATGTACGTGTCTAGAAACCTCAGGTAAGACGGTAGTTTTCAGCTTCCAAAGCCAGACATTTTCTTCCTTTTAACTGGAAAACTGTGTGTTCTCTCCACTTCACGGTCTGAATCAAACTGCAGGATATTAATAAAAGAAGTCATGACTAACACATTAAATTCTTTTGTATTACTCTTAAACTTTGTGAGATTTATCAGGGCCTCAGGTTCTTAGCTATACAGAAAAAAAGTAGGGGAATATACTTTTACTAACATATCTATTGCTGTTCAGCAGCGTGAGATGTCCCAAGCTGCAAGGAACTTGAGCCGCCTGGTCAGGCCCTAAGGTTGGCTTAACTGGGCCAAAAGATTAAGTATTGTCTATCAAAGTTGGCATCTCTCTTTACCTGACAGTTCACAACTAATTAATCTGTGAGGCTTTTTCTAATATCCTGTACTCCACTGGAGTTTAAAATGTCAATCTTTACTAGTTCAAAGAGTTTAGTTACTGTATAAGGAATTAAAATAGTATTGAAGTTTTAGCTTTCTGAAGATTAATTAATAAAACACACAATTAAACCCTTGGTGTATTTTTAGAAGACAAAATTTCTTAGGTTATATGACTTCAACCTTCAGCACTGACCTTGTGGCCCTATGGACAGAGGACAGCAAGCCTTCGCAGGAGAAACTGGGAGAGCAACGGCCGGAGGACAGGAGTGACACCGCGGGGAGGACGTACATCAGCCTCACTTTCCATTTACATTAAACTAAATTATGAAAAGTATTTGTTTGGCTTTTCTTTCATATATTGGGGCTTATTAGGTTAAAAACTATGAGACGCAAGCTGTGCAGTCTTGCTTGTGCTACTGAGCACTTCAGACCAGCCAGGTGCAGCTGCTGGGGGCGGTGGTGAGGAGGTTTGGTTTCCACTCATGGAGTCGTCTGACCGCAAAATCCACGTAGGGGTTGGGTGCTGCAGGCTCTGCAGTTCGAATCGAGCTGTTTTGAGGATTAAGTGATCAAAATGCCCCATTTGCACCCTCGTCTTCGCACACCTGCGTCACGTGTGAATGCCCGTGTGGTACCGTTTGGTGAGGGGAGCATGAACGTCTTTTCTTTAGGGCCCTGACACCCACAGTCAGGATGGTGCTAGAAAGAGTTTATTCAGCCAGGGAAGACAGGCTCTCTAAATCATCTTCGTTTCACAGCAACATGTATTATTTCAACTATTAATGAAAACACATGGGTTAATGTTATTTAAAATGCATTTAGGATAAAGGCTGCATATGAAACAATGTCAAAAGGAAAAAAGAAATCAACATAATCATAAAAGCCAGCTTACTTGGAGAAATATTACACTGGATTTATTTAAGAAAGAAAGACTCGATATTTTCTGTTTGGAGGATTTTAATGAATAAATGTTATTCCTATTTATTATTTACTACTTTCAAAATTTAATGAATAGTCCTGGTGATAATTTCTTTATTTCTATATTTATAGAAATACTGAATTTCATACATACTGAGCTGTGTTATTATCTACACATGTTCTGCCTTTCTGTAAATACAGAAATTTGGTGTTTGCCAGTAGAACTATTCATTACAATTTGAAAGTGGATAAATAATGAATAGTAATGCCATTTCTTCATTAAAATTCTACAAAAGGAAAATATATACTCGTTATTCCTTTCATGAATTCGGCCCATTGAAGGTTCATAAATAATTGTGCTTCACAATTGTGTCTAATTAGCAATGAACTTAATCCAGTGCATCCAAAAGCCTGAAGCAAAGGGAGGGATTTTTGTTGTTGTTGTTGTTTTATTTCTCACTCTCAGTGGCAACTGTCTGATTTTTGACTGCACCTTTGCTGATAAGACAAAATGATGCATCTTCAAAGATCAGTGATACGTACACTTTTTTTTTTTTTCCTTTCCTGAAATTTGCTCTTTTAAGTACCAGGTTCATAAACACTGTCCCCGTCGAACTTCAGGTTAGCTCAACAGGAGATCAGCAGTGCAGTAGCTAATAAATGAGTCTTAAAAATACTTCTGTATATCCAAGTTCTCATAGAGCGCCTTCGTTCCTCTAACACGAGCTTCCCTGCAGAGCTGTGCTACCGTAGGAATGTCTCGCTACGAAAGAGTTACTTCTGGAGCAGGCTTAAGCAGCGGCACCTGCTTGGAAACACCCGTGAGGAAGAGCTGTGCAAAAGGCACGAGGTTGGGGCTTCCCTGCCGGGGGGACTGGTAGAGGGTCAGCACACAGGCAGAGTCAGAGCTCTTTCTTTCCCTGCACTGCCTTCAAAGTCAATATACAAAATAAACTGATCATGTTGTTAGCGAGTATTTCCCAACAATGCACCCTGAAGAACTGTTAGAGAATGATTTATATTTACCCGTCCCTCTTTTCTGTATAATCTATTTTACTAGAGACTGGCTGGTGTAAAAATGGAGCTAGGCGTACTAAATGTCGGATATTCTTCAGCTTTCAGTATCTCTGGTTTCTGTGATGCTTATCACATGCCTCTGTAGCTGCTCCCATTGAGATTCCTCAGCAGGCTTGATAAAAATCCTAAATATATTCGTTGTTTTTGTCTCCCCCAACTAGCCAGTCACCAGTAATGCCGTTGGCATTACTTATACTCTAACTGATTTGATATTATCTGATTCTTAAACCATCACCAGCTATGAAACATCTAAGTCTGTTACGAATAGTCGTTTAAACAACCAGTACTTCTTTATGAGACACCAGCAGGTTATTTGATTATATTACAATCACATGCCTTGCAGTTGAACTTTACTGTTGCCAATGAAAAGCAGAGGAGAGGGAGAAGGAAAGGGAAATGGATCTTCGCTTTTCTTAGTGTCCTTTGTAACTCACACGACTCATAAAGTGAGGACATCAGACAATGTCTTTATTGAATTTATGCCATCAAACTATTTAACACAAAACATGATATATTTTTAACTGACCTTGCCTTAGAAAGCAAAGACAGACTCCAACAGATTTCTTAAGTGAAAGCCTCTAATATCACAGCTTCAATAAAATAAACATCTCTCTTGTTTTCCCTCCCTATCCTTTATAAAGAGCAAAGGAAGGTCTGAAGACAGGCTCCCTGATGGAACAAATTTAACTCAAATAACACTGTAGCCTGGTTTTAGAATTATCTCAGTTCCTTCCAAATATAGAAAACAGAAAAAGAAACGCTGTTTTGTCATCATACTTAACCCCTGAGAAATTCATATCCTCCAACAAACAACTCTGAATTAAAATGATCTTTCAGTACCACTGCTGGAGAGGGTTACACAGAGAAGAGTCAGGTGTTAAATGTACAGACTGGTGTCCATTCCCAGCTCTGCCACAGACATCCAGAATGACACTGGGCAAGTCAGGGATCTTTTAGGTACCTGCTCTCCCATAACAAAATCCATAGCCATGAGTTAAATCCTGATGGCTTATAAAATGCATCCAGAGAGTTAAGCACAGAGAATAATAAGTGAAAAGCTGCCTAATATAACATAAATCTCAAAAACGTAGTCACCCTTGGGCATAATAAAATGGGCATAATAGTATTCTCCTACCTCACAGAGTGCTATCAGCATACATTTACAAATGCACACGTTCATAAAGACTACAGAAACAGTTTTGGAGACCCTCCCATCACACCATCCCGAACAGACCCTGACATTGCCTGTCCCTGGCACGAGGAGTGTGTGGGGGATAGGCCAGGGAAAGCGCTGCTAATTTATTGTTCTTGCAACTTACTGTTCAAACAGGTTTTTTTCCTCGGTACTATTCATCTGTCCATAAGAATGCACGAATCATATCTTATGAACTAGTTGGGATGAGCAGCTCAGTGTTTCCCCATGGTTTTCCCATGTTCCTCACACTGCATTTTTTTTCTAAGTCTGGGAATTATCTGGAGTACCTCAAAAACTAAAACTCAGCAATACTGGTTTGGTGTTTGTCTTGCTGTCCGGCCTCTGAGCAAGAAAGCCTTGTCTAAATGCTTGGCGATGTCTAAATTCTCAGAGCAAGAATGCACATGCCTTCACTTATACATCCTTTGCATCCACAGGCATATAGAGCAAAGCGGGAGAAGATCTGCAGAAGTGATTTCCCATTTGAACATGCTGTGACCTGGATGCACATGTAGGTATATCGTTACAATTTTTGCAACCTAGGTGCAGAGGTTTGAAAATATGCCCCCAGTGACCAGTCATTAACGAAACTGAAATGAGGACAGCTTCATGTGAGAGGCTTTCTGAATGCCTTGAAATATACTCAGCATATTTTAAATGGCTTTAATTCTACAGTACTTTTAATATAACCCTTTAAACATGAGGGAACACAAAGGGAAGGTTAATTGGAATGGCTAATTAAACATAGTGAAGTTAAAGAACTGGAACACTGGGATTTTGTTTTGATATTTAGCAACATCTCATAACCCTAAGGACATTGATTTAGCCTAAGGTCTGGTATCTTTATAAATTGCAACATAGCCTAGAGACCCAGAGGAGAGACAAAAGGGTTGAGTGCTTGTAACAACAGATTCCCAAAGGAGCCCTAATAACAATTATAACCAACATGATTATTTGCATTAGTTAAAAAATAAATCCATCTCTCAGGTTTTAGTCATTTTGTACTGATCAACTAGGATATGGAAACAGTGAGAGAAAATCTGCAGCAGAAGCACACCCGATCTCAGGATCCAGAGGACAGAAATTCATATCTTATGACTACCCCTCGTGGCTCTGCAGCCGCAAACTACATTTTGCCTTGGATAATCCCAGAGCAATTCAAAACATTACCCAAATGTGCTAATGAATGATAAAAAACAGGCCTTTTCTAGACTTTGTCACCAGTCTTAGCATAAGTTTCAGAGAGTCTGGGAGGTGTAGGTATACCTATTTTATAGATGAGAAAATGAGCAACATACCCAAGTCATAGCTGGCAGAGAGTAACACAAAAGAGGTGACTTGACGTCCAGATGCGTTCCTCACTGTTGGGTGTCTGTGCCCCGTGCTCTGCTGTGTTGATATGCCAGAGGCAAATCTAGTAGAGCAGGAACCGCCAAATAGCACTGAAATTCGAAAACGTAGAGCCACACCAGTATGATCGTGACCCTTGCAGGTTTTGGGACCAGGCTCTCTTCTGCAGACTGCACGGTGCAGGAATGCATGATGGAAGCCTGCCTGGTTGCTATGTCTCATAGTATTAAACTGGAAGCACAAATGAAAGCTGTTGAACCTCTCTTGGCTTTGTTCAGTGAGCTCCATTTCCATGAGAGTTGAGCTTACTACACGAAATAAAACCTTGCTTTAATGAAGGTATCCAGATGGCCTCCCTGGACATGGCTATAGTCTGTTGAATACTAAGAACAAATCAAAGGAGTTCTTTGGTTTTGTTGGTTTTTTTTTTTTTTTTTTGCTTAGGGTTGCCTTCCCACAAACATGTATCACGGGAACATGAAGAGCTGGATGTTTTCTTTAAGCATTTTCTTTTCTTAGCTCACTGAGGAGTTCCCATAACAGAGCACAGTTTGCCCAGAGTTGTTTACCTTCCCCGTTTCTGATATCACCATTCAGCTGCTACAGCCTCGTAACGGTGTATGGCTGCTGAAAAACATGATTTCTCAGCCTTAGGAATGGCACCTAGGGAATTAAGTGACCTCTTAAGGATTGAAGTGAGATTCTAGCCATACTTACGTTACCTGTGTACCCAGCATGAGGAAGAGTTAGTATCTGTGTTATCATTATTCACATGGCTGATGCAAAAGTGTATAATCTTTTTAGAAATGCTGAATTCTATTAATTAGAGGATACAATGATCAGATTACTAGAATATTAATGGCCTAGACGCATAGAAGATAAACGAACTATATGCGTGTGTTGTTTTAGTTCGGTAGCTGGACTGATAGAAAGCAAGCAGGAATGCAGAGGATACACATAAAATCTCCAGTGACCAAACCCCAAGCAATTCCCTGCCATGCGCTATGTCCAAGCCCCACTAACATGATGTGTATATTTTGCCCAGACTGGGAAAGGACGAGTAGGTTAGAGCCAATCGTCTGGACAGGGCAAAAGGATTTGAAGAACTGAGGTCCCTTCTAAACTAGCAAGGCAAGATAAGTGATGGGGATAGACATATTTAAGAGAGTTTTATGAAGTTAAGCAACCTTAAACCAACATTATTCTGCCAAATTCCTGTTACGATTGTCCATTTCCATAAACAGCAGCTGTATGAGGCCATCGCACCACGCCAGGGTGGCTTGGACCATGCATGTTCTTCCACTGGGATGTCAGAGAAGCACACGGCTGTCTTTGGACTCGATTGAACCTACAGTACTTGTGCTGTATTTGATGCACCAGCAGAGACCAATCTGACTGTGCACATGACCAGCAAGTAGACCCAGTGATTCCACGTTGCACATCACCGTTGCCAAGTTCACCTTTACCCACGAGCTGCACACCTCTCCTGCTTGCTTCTCATGCAGCATGGGTTTGAGGTGTCTCCAGAATAGCTCCAGTGAGAATAACGCTTGGAATCAGGCTGCCGCCGTTCCAAAGGGCCTTCAGCCTCAGGCAGAAGCAGACCAAAGAGCAGGCACGTAAATGCAGTCTCCAAATTGTAGGTTAAGTACTTGCCTCAGATGTCTTTAAATCTTGGGGAATGCAAGTGTCAGATTATAGCTGCGTATTTTATTTCGTTGTGCAAATACTAGTGCTACAACCCTTTCAGCTGGCCTTTTGGCCAATGCATACCTTTCCCACTCCTGCACGAGTCCCACACGTGGCACTACTGCTCATGAAAGAACAGCACCAAGGCAAAAACCAGCAGAGCGTGGCCCAACCTTCTCACACGTCTAATCCGCTGCAGTGTAATCAGGTCCTGCTGGAAGTCCCCTGGGGTCTGTGCAGAGCTTCACTGAAATCAATGAAGCCTTGCATTTAAAGTAGAGAAGGAAGTCCACGTGCTTTTTTTGAACTTGGAGAAGATTTGGATTTGGGTCAGATCTGAGAGGCCCAGCACCATCTCTCCAAAGAAGATTTGCTGACAATCTGCCTACATTTAGATACATAATTCCGATTTCATGAATATAGAGGCAACATTAAATGATTGTGTGAAGCTGTAATCCAGCTCTGAAACAATTTGCAGCAAAAGGTATTCAGGCACCAGATAAATCTACAAATTCACTGCTTTCATTAATACTTACAGAATGCTCGAGAGTAGAAGAGGCCTTTATGCACTATATGAAATATTTAACTGGAAACATATTGCCAATAATCAAATATTGTGCTCGGAGAAACCTAAATGCAGTCTAAAAATTGGGAACTTACTGCTGAGATAGCAAATATCTTGTTCTTTATTTCTAAAGGTCTTGCAAAGTTTCATCATTGCTTTGCAAAAATATCTGTGAGAAACGTGAATCCTCCCTGTGAAATCCAGCAGGAAAGGACCACTTCCCAGCTGTCTTTGTTGCCCATTTAGAAAAATAGAAAATGGTTTCACAATGATTGCTTTCACTTTAATTTCTTCCCCTCCCCAATTTCAGCAGGAGGAGATTCTGCTCCTAAAAGGGTGGTGTAAGTCCAGAACTACTCTGCTGACTTCACAGAGGCGTAAATGAGAACAGAACAGAGACAATTGCTTTTAAATGGATTAATCAGAGCAAGTTAAATAAAAAGCAGAAAATTATGTCTCCATTTTATATTCAGGTAAGATTTTGGGGATTTGTTCTCCTCATTTGCCACTGTTTCAGAACTAGGAAATAATATCTGAGAATTCTTTTTTCTTTCTTGACAAAGAGCGCTAGTCAAAAATTGGGAACCAGATGGCTGCTTATATATTTCTTTTTTTTATTTACTGCAATACTAAAGCCACCATAAAAAAGCAAAGTTGAACAGACAGAGCTAATAATATAATCATTCAAAACACCTGCAAACAGTGCAGATGGGCAATTTCTGTCTGCAAAATCATCAGTGAAAGACCGCCTTCCCATATGGGCAAATCTAGCTGCCTTAGAGCTTCCTAAGCTCTATCCCTTACCTTAAGAAAACCTGCATCGAGCATATGCGGTCTTTTTATAGCAGAGCAGAAGTGTCTGTATCTGCCTGTTTATTTTAGTTAAATATAACTTACAGCACTTACAGCCCTCTATCAGTGTATTTGATTTGCCCATTGTATGTCCCAAAAGGGCAGAAACCCTGAAGTAGCAAAGCAAACAGCTTTTATTCAGGCAGAACATTTACAATTGTTAATGTATATTAATGAACCCCAAACACCCAAGTTTTATTCCTTTATGTAAGCAAACAGTTACAGGACCAAGGTTGCTGTTGCTGGGGTGTGTGAGCACATGTGTCTGTCTTATGTGCGCATGTTTTTAATATTGGGTTATGAAATTATTTCACCCCCTTATTAAAAAATAAATCCTCCTTCTGGCATCCTTTTGGCATGTCATCTCCAATGCTAATACACATCGAGAGATGGGAAAGAATGAGACCCAGGGTGCTCTGGAGCTAATGCTGGTGCTGCCATTAATCCCCAGCCAGGACGGGCTGATTATGTGCTGCAAGATCTTTTTCACCCCCCAGCTTCTCGTCACTTGAAGTGTCAAACCCGCTTCAAGCCCTGGCCGGTGGGAGCTCCCAGCCGAGCTTCCCAATCAGCCGGGAACCCGAACCGCTTGGAATTCAGCGTGGTCTGCAAACAGCCCTCGTACCCCGCACTCCTCACTTCATCACTGCCACTCTCATTTAGGGGAACTATTCAGCTCTGATATTAGTCCTATTTTTGAGTCAGCATCATTAAGAAACCTCCCCACCTAAACTTCAGTGTTTTACATGAAAGTCTTAGCTGTAAATTTGATTCTCCTCCAGGAAGCATGATGTTGAAAAAAAAGTGTAATTAAACACTGTGAAAATGAAAGTAGCAAGGATGTTCCAAGCCAAGGAAATCATCTGCAATACTACTTTATTCAATGAATTCACTCTGTTGTGTCTTTGCTCTCTACAACATGTAACGAAACCACAGACCTAACACTTTTCCTTTTTTGGCTTTTTTTTTTTTTTTTTTTTTTTTTTAAATACTAGCTGTGGACAAAAATAGAAGGCTTAACTACATTTTTACACTGCCGTTTCTGTTAGGTGTGGGCATCCACACCAACTGCTAAATAAAAAATGTTTCTTGTTCCAGAATATATGTAAGTTTCCTTTGAAATTCCCTGTTGTTCCTTACAAATATTATTTTTAATGTATTTATTCTGCCCAGAGTGATCTCAAAAGCAAGTCCAGCTGAAACACAAATGGTCAGGAAATCATAACAGGATTTTTTGGGATTTTTTTACCTCTGAAAACCCCACCTTAAAATGACTGCATTAGCAAGTGTCTGCAGCCAGGACATCAAGGAGGGGGGATGAATGCAGATCCCGCCGATGCAGTGACCTTCTCCAGGCGTTTTCTGCGTTCAGGGTCCACGCACGAGGTCTCTCTGGAAGGAGCTCATTGCTGTGACAGGGCCTTAAATTTCATTTTCTTCAAATATGTGCACAACTTTGAAATTTGCTTTGTATAAATACTTCCTGGCAGTGAAATGCAACTTCTCAAATAGCCAGTGAAAGAACGCAAAAGGAGCAGAAACCAGGCCACAGGGAATGCAAACATTCACAGAAAATATTGTACATTATGTACCTAGTTCTGGTGAACATCATCATTAGGCCATTTCACTGGGATGTACAGCGTTAGCAGCTCACGTCGTCGTTTTAACATAACTATTAAAAAGATAATAAGTCATAGGAAAGGAAGGAGGGGGGAATCCAGGTAAAGAAAGACCTAGTATCTGCATTATATATCAGTACAAACCTGCAGAAAAGCCAAGTCTGTTCTCCTAGCAAGAGCTTGGGAGACTACAGATTTTACAATGCCAGCTGATGTAGAAGGAAAAAGAAAGATGTAAAGCCTTTGCCAGGGCTCCTATAGTGCAGTACCTCCATTATTATTATTAAGTATCTTCCTTTCAAAGTTTCCTGGATTTCCTAAATGTAACAATAATTTTAATAATTACAAAAATGAGAATACTACTTCTATGACCGACTGTGTTCCCTGTTTTCCTCCAAGCTAAAGCTCTGCTTTCATGTAATACATAAAAGAGCAATATTGCTCTGATGAACTAAGACACATGAAATATCTAATTAACATTAAAATATTGTCTCTTGTCATTAGCTTCATTTGCACTTTAAGTGTCAGTTCTTGAGAGAGAGGTTCAGAAGCAATGACCTGGCCCTTGAATAAAAAAAAAAAAAAACCAAAACACCACACCATGCAAGGCAGAAAAGAGGAAAAAATACACTGTAATGTACCACGTTACGTACAGAGCTGCTTTCCTTGGTACCCAGGCTCAAAAAGGATTCTTAATAAATGAGAGAAACGCTTTTTCTCTTCTTTTTATTTCCCAACTATTCAACCTCCACTGAACCACTAGAGAGCAATGCCTTTTGGCCATGAGAGGGGCAGGGGGCGACGGGGCGATGCCCATCTCGTCCCTTTTCCTGTGCACCCACTGCAGGGCTCTGGGCGTTGCGGCTCAGCCAGCCCTGCCGGGGTTTTTCTTTCCTGGCTGAGCGCTGGCCCTGAGACCTGCACTCGCCTGTCCAAAAGCGCCCTGGCCAGGTACCAGCTGCGTGGTACCTCTGAGGGTGAGACGTCCCGGGAACTGCCCTCGGGTTGCGAAAACTAAACCCTCCCATTGGCAAATAAGCCAGCTTGTTGAGTCTAATTGATTTATTAAAACAGATAACCTTTTGCGATCATCCTGATGGGAGCAGGAAGGCAAAGGAAGATCATTATTTTCATTTTAAACTGACCAGTTTGTTAATCAGGTTTTGATTGTTTATGTTGCTAGGAGGTTTGTGCCAAACGAGAACTGCATTTATTTATTTATTTTTCTTGCTTGTTTTGTAACTGGCACTGAAGTATGCCAGATCCCTTCACAGCATTTCTTCATCCCAACATCAGGGCACAAGCCTCACAAAATAGCATGGAAGTGGATGTGGACATTTTCCAGCATAACAACTCACGGTCAGGTGGAGCTGCGCGTTCCGAGCTGGATTTTTCAGCTCTCCAGGACTGTGGGAAGAGGGGAGAGCTTAGCTGAGATACTCGGAGCAGACACTCACCCCCAGTCCCCAGCAATTAACAGGTACTCAGACAGGGGTGTTTATTTCTGGACTGTGTCTGGTAACAACTTTTTAAATTAAAATCTCAGGAGTCTCAAGCAAGGAGAGAATTTTTACTGTGAAAAGAAGGGTGAATATTATTTATACAATGTAACCCCAACCCCATAAACAAAATAAACTTTCCTCCCATCATCCCCTTAGAAAGACCTGCCAATTCATTGGAACTGTGATTCCCTTTCTCTCTGTGCTCAGGTTGGTTTATGCAATCTATTAATAGGTCTTCAAGTTACTCCTGTTTTTTGTCTTCCTTATTCCTGGGAAGGCAGGAGTTTCAACAAGAAACCCTGCCCTGTCCCCGTTTCCTTGGCCGGGGGAGTTTCCATCTGCTGCTCATCCCTGGGGCCAGGGCAAGCTGCCTTTTGGGGTGCACAGGCCCCCGTGCGTCAGCCAAGGATTGCCACGGCCACCGACTGCTGCCACCCTTTTCTTCCCAAAACCCAAAGAGAGCTGTTTCTGGTGCTGCAAGGGCCAAGGGAGAGCAGGAGAAAAATCACTGGAAACGCCATTCCTACCATTATTTGTAATTTCCGTGTGCTCTCTCTTTTGCCTAGACATCAGGATTAAATGCCAAAACATGTAAAACTAGTTGTATCAACGTAATTCCCTTAGTCAGCATACTTCTTGGTTGCGTTGCTGCTTTTCCTTGCCATTTGTAGGTCAGGATCTAATGGATGAGCTTTACAGGCCTGCATATTTCTTTGTGGAGTTCATTAAAGCCTGAAGCAATTGCACCTTAACATTTCCATGCAATTGCAAATTTGACCTCTGGCAACAGGCCTTGCAAATCGATTCATTTCCAAACCAGTTATGATTTGTCGTCACTGAAAAGTTTTGGCGGGGGGGAGTGCCCACCTCCGAGCCACGCACAAACCAGCCAGCCTCAAGAGACAACTCCAACGCAGGGCTCTGCCTGAGTCACAAGGACAAACGGAAACCAGGAGACAGTTTTGACACTTATTAAAAACAGCTAATTATTTAGGAGTCATCAAGTTTTTCACATGCTAAAAATTGATGGCAAAACAACCAAATGTATCCTATGTTTGGTTAACACCTAAAATTTGACTTTGACCCTCTGGTACCGAAGCAAAGAAATTCACAGTTAAAGCTACATGTCTAGGCAATACTCTGTGCTTAACTCACACTGTTTTTACAAAGGGTCTGTGCACAATTTTAAGTGCCATATGTCCAGGGTAAGGAGGAAAAACAACAACAAAAATATAAATATCTACTTTTTTTTTTTTTAATACAGGAACTTAAATCTTGTAGAATGTAATATAGAGTAATAACTCTATCTGATTATTGGTTTTCATTTTCCCTGGTAGTTCAGTTAATGCTTTTTTAAACTATTATAACATGAGTTAAAGGTTGTGGAGTTTTGTTTCTGTTTTTTTAATCTATTGCAATGTTTTAAGTTTGTGGAACGCAGACTCCTAAATCAATGCTGATGGCACATCTAAGGTGAAAGTTGCATATTTAAGGGATTTCTTTGGTTACAAATAATTTAAATTAGGTATTTTTACATTTTTTAAACTGAAAAGTCCACTTCTCTTGAAGTCCTGATTGCAAGCGTCTATAAGTGCAAACATGTAAACTAAACAGAAAATTGCATTTAGTTTTGGATATAGCATATCTGAAAACCTGCCTCAACCGTGGAGCAGAAGCAGACTGGGACCTACAAGAATAGGTCATGAGTTTGGAAAGACTTTTGATCTTAAAAATCTATTTTGCTACTGCTCCAAATTTGTGAGGATTCAGCTTTCAGCCACAGGGATTTGTCACATTTTTGTCTGATGGACTAAAGGTGCCTTTAATACAAGATTACGTTCCCTGTGTAGGTACTTACAGAAGGCGGTCATCTCAGGTAAGTTCAGCTAGCACAGTACCAGAGAGACTTTCCAAAATACAGATGTAATCTGATTAAGATTTTATTCTTTAAAATGAATGCTTTAGCACCATCTAGAAAGCAGCCAGCTGCACGTGCATCATTCACTCTTCTGCCAAAGTCCTCTGAGAAGTACTTCACTCCTCACTGTTGAAAATAATGAACAACAGTGTATCACTGCCTTCCTCCACATGTAATGCTCAGTGCCCTACCTTCGCTTTCTCAGATCTCAAAGTATAATCCCACAAGCGGCTTCCAAAAATTTGAGATGCGGTGAGCAACAGAAGATAAAAAAGTTAATAAATTCATATATCTATTTCTAAAACATTCGCTATGGCTGCATTTTGCCAACCAAACAAGCTCCCCAAATGAAGTTTTTGCCCTTTTTATGTTTGGTCCAGGAGAATAAATCAAGTTTCACATGACTGAGTAAAATAGTTCATCAAGAGAAACTTCCTTTAATGTGCGGCCATGACAGCATTACAATTTAGTTGAAAATGATAAAGGCGAGCCTTGGTCCATGTCTGTGAAACTACAGAGAGATCTGTCCTCCCTGATCCACAGGAAAATTATCAGCACTGTGGCTTTTGTTAAGTCTTTTCATGCAAGATGTCATTTTTCAGGAATGTACAGTAGTTATCTTGTAGTGAATGCAAACAAAGTTATGAAGTCTACAAATTAAAGTAAAGATGAATATCCTGTTCTCTGGCTAATGTAATGTACAACATTCTATACTTCCATATCACAATTTCATCTATTTTAATATAAAATAATTATACCAGATAGGATTTCCATCTCAGACTGTGACAAATGTCTTATTGCTGCACAATGCGGCACCTCCGGTGGTCCTCATCACTGTTCAATGAGTAAAGGAAATGAACCTTGCTAGCTCTTTGGACCTGGGAGGTTCAGAGGCCGTCCTTCCAGTGGCTTTTAAATGAATGCAAGGCAGCTCTTAGGTGTAAATATGTTGCATAGATGAGGTTTCTGACTTGATTTTACAGCACTGATAACTCTCAACAGTTCCAGCCTGGCTTGCTTTTAATTCTCCTGCTGCCGCCATGTGCACTGTTTTTTTCTGATTGGCCTGAATGGGGAGCTGATGAGGAGAGACCCGTAAATGGGCTCCTCATTCAGATGAGCAAAGAAAAACTCCTCTGCAGACTGCACTGTCAGCTGGGCCTCTCTCGTCTGAAAGCTTCTGGGTTTGCAATGAATCACTGGCATGCAACAAAGGCAAGAATTCTCATCGTGAGTAAAGCTGCAGCCGTACTAGCACAAAAGAAGTGTTGCCCTTTCTGTGCACGTGTTGTGCTGCTGCTTCTGGGAGCTCCTGGCTGCAGATCAGTGGAGATGTGGGTGCATCCACAGAGCATGATGCAGTGCCACGAAATCCTGGCGCTGGTCTCCCTGAAACTCTGGAAGCAGCACAGCAATCTCAGCAGGGCAATCCACTTTGGCTACTTTCCTGGATGCTGCACTGATGCTGCAGATACTGCTATGCCTTACTTGAAGAGACTGCTTGTGCAGAGCTATCTTGGGATCTTCGTACGATGCTGTCAGGGGCTTGTACCAGGTGTATTTTTCACAAACAAAATCACTGCATTTTGCAAACTCATCTTTGGACATTTTACGGCAAGAAAACTCAATTATGTGATAATGCTAGTGACGTGAGAAGGAGACCAGCATCCAAATTCCTGCGGTCCTTTTTCTACTCTTTTTGACTTAATGTGTATCCTTTGGTCAGTGACTTAACTTCAGTGCCTCACTCATTTATCATTTGTAAAATGGATATATCTGTTCTTGCCTACATCAAAGGCAACATGTGGGGCAGCAGAGGGATTTAGAGGCCCTTAATAACTGTAAAGCGGTGACAATACAGGAATGGTGCTAGGAAAGAACAACGTATTTGGCAGGTGAATAATTTGTGCCCCAAAGCCATTGTGAGCTGGAAGTGACCTCTTGTGTCAGCTTAGCTATCTCTGTCCACTGGGCTCCAAATACTGTGCGAATAAATAAAGAAACGTCAGGTAGAGTGTTTTTAAAATTCAGAAAATTCTGACTCACTTTCCCATGGAAGTGAGTTTAATCACAACTTGAGAAAAGGCAACACCTCCTTTCCCCAGTCCACTCCCCAGTTAGCTCTAATGATGGCATTTAGAGACTACGTGCAGAACAGCAACTCATTCATCTTCAATCATTATTTGAGTACCTCTAGCGCATTTTCTCTCTATCTCTTCCTCTTAAGTACGAACCCTCCAGTGCTCAGCATCGGAAGTGCTCTTTCTGAAGGCAGCGCAAATGCGATGCAGTCTGCAGGATGTGTCTGTGACATTGGTCCCCCAAGAGAACGCACCAAGTCATGAAGGGAAGTCAAGTTGTTGCTCCTGTCTCCGAAGGAAATAACTAACTCGCTGTCATGTCACTAGCAAAAACTGAAGGGTTTGTGATTTGAGGAGTGGATTACTGAGTACCCCCCCTTGCCAGTACACAGTATTTCTGTCTTTCTTTTTTATTAACAGCAACTAAATGAACCTCAAAAATTATCTGGACTGAATGACAACAAAACAAACTAAAATTAGTAACAGCATACTCATTGCCTAGGGCAGCGCTGAACTGATGGCTGATGTGATGGTGACAGACAAATCCTTATTCCCATTCTAAATTCTGTCTACTAAATAAATAAGTAATGCCATCAATAGCATTTCCAGCAATTGCATTCACCTCCTGCAACTTTTACACTATTATTGTAATGCCTTTGACTAACTCTACGACATAGTTCGGTACCTGGGCTGACTCAGAAGTAGTACCGCAGCCAATAAACTCATGACAAGAGAGATTGGATCAGTTAGTTTGAAGTATTTGATGGATAATATCTTATACCAGTCCTCAGTAGAGATCCAGTACTTGCCTTGTCTTTTATTCTTCTACGCCAACCTTTTGCAGTGTGGAAACACTTTCTGGATATTCCTCCTGTATCTCCTTGTTTCTCTCCTGTTTTTATCACATCAGCCCTGATAACAAAGAGAAAAAAAAATGTGTCTGAATAGCAACCTATCTCTACAGAAAGACAAGTAACAAACAAAATGTAACGGGTCACATCAGAAATAGCTAGAAGACCTGGGAAAAAAATATGTCTGGATCTAGGCAAAGTTACCTGAATCTTTCAAACTTTTTAGGCAGATAAGCAGTGTTATTCTATTTGGATATCTTTGATGGAGTTCTCAGTGACTGAAGCCTTATTTTCTCCTCGTGGTCACTAGAAATCCCAGGGTAATTTTTATAAGAACAGGGTTGAATCTGAAGTGTTTGAACACAATATGCTTCTGCCGTTAACATGAAAAATGCTGCTTGCCACCTGACAAGTGCCTGTACTGCAGACTGGCTTCAATACCTCTTCTGAATCATCCCGTATTGTCCCAGAATGAAAATCGCTATATGTTATATGACTTCTTGTTAGTACTTAATATTTTTAGCAACTTTTTGAGTATTTATACATTTAACTTGCCCTCTGGCGCCTCTGCTTTTCTCTGGTCTCATGCTTGTTGGTACCAGCGCTGTTCATCCAGGGAATTGCTCACTGAGGAGCAGGAGAGAGAGCTGAGAGCGAGTTTCACAGCTTGGCTGTGCTCCCCCTTGCTCAACATCCACCAGGATGCAGTGTTGGGATGCATCCCCAGATATATACAACTCTAAGATTCCCTTCATATAATTAGGCTACAGTACAGTCCCACTGGGATATTTATTGAGTATAGACTCCCTCTCTGAGATCCTTTCTACAGCTGGTACTTCCTAGTGAGGTTTTCTGAAACCCCAGAGCTGGGTTTTAAGGCTCTAAGGTATTGCAGAACTTCTTCTCCAAGACATTGAGCTTGGCACACTCTCTGTGAAAAAGAGATAGTTAAAATAAATAGAATCAAATCTTCCAGAAAGTGATTTAAATCCAGCAACGTGGATTTAAATGTGATTTAAATCCAGCTACATGCTTCATAGCACCCTTAAAAAATAAAAAGTCTGATTTCTGTGCAGCTATGTAGCCAAGCCTCCTCAGGCAATCCCTCATACAATTCTCCTATGTTTGGACAAAGCATGGTCCTCTGTGATGGAAGTGCATGGAGCTTTTACCTTCTAGAGTTTCACTGTCCTGGTGAGCCTCAACAAGTGATTGCTGTGCTGCTTGTATAGCAACTTACCACTGGGTTTGCTTCCTTTCTCCAAAGCTTCCCTCCACTGCAGCCATCCAATGAGGTTTGATGGTAGATACATCTGTGATGTATATTCATAACACCTACAACATCAGAAAGAATTCATCAACCGTACATAGATTTATTTCCCAGGCTATTAAGATTTTCAGAAAAGGCTAACAAACTCCAAGGTCTTCAGCTCATGGTGCCTCAGCTAGGATTATTGAAAGGAATCTGGCTGGTGTCCAGAAATTTTTGTGTGCACAAGGGTTTGCAGCTTTGCAAAATCAGTTTACAACATAACAAAAACTCTCACTGGGAGATCACGCCAGGCTGTAAGTAGGCTGCATGGTATTAAAGAATTTCGTGGCAGTATTAACCTCACTGTAAAAACATGAAGGTCTTCATCTAGACAGTTTTAGCAGAGTTATAAAGTTGCAATTCCGTTTCATGGTGGATAGAAATGTTGGGTTTGGGTCACATAAGTCCTCAGCTGGATTAGAGTCCAAGATGTTAAAGGGCTAGAATTAATTATATATATATATATACACACACCCCCCCCCTCTTCTGCATCACTTTGCACAGGTGTTCTGCATCATTTGTTATGCAATGAGCAGGCCAAGAAATCGATGATGAAATACTAAAACCACAAAAGCATGTGCCTTCTAAGAGGTAAAGGGGAAAGGATAGCCAATGGGTAAATCATTGAATCAATTTGTTTTGAGACTACAGGAAAACTCCACTTAGAAATTATGCTGTAGAAGACATCTCAATTCCACTTGCACCCTGAACTTTGAGATAAAGGAATACTTCCAGATACAGAGTTTAGTTCCCAGTTGTGCACAGAGCCAATGCTTTCTGCTTTTACTAATATTTTCATTACATTCTTGTGCAGCATGAGCTTGTCTATACCTGTATGCGTACCTGTTTGGTACTAAAAAAATAAATTTTGGGTTTTGTTTGTTTAAAGGGAAATTAAAGTGTTCTAAAAACAGTGAAATCAACAAAAATGAGATCAACGTGAAGACCAGTCTGAAATTACTATGCCAAAACACACACAAAGATGTCCGTATGTTTCAGTTAAGAATATTATTTTCTCCAGACAATGATATATTAAGTAACACAGATTTTGTAAACCTTCATGCTACTAAACTGCTTAATGCTAGGAGAAAGTCAAAATGATAAAGCGCTTTTACTGTGCCTTCACTCCATTCTACAAACGTAGCCAGATGGATTGAAGTGACGGAATAAAAACATGCTATGAGGATGTCATCACTGTGACTCATACATGAGTCTCCCCAGAAATGAGGGGTTTGGAGGAGGCAGTTGTCCTTGAAGCACTGTCTTGGCCCTTCCCCAGGAAAAGCTCTGGTTGAAGAAAGTCGTGAGAAGTACCAAAAGTTGAAGTGGCATTGGGATGATAAATGGGCTATTGCTTCTCCATGTATGGTCCTTGCTCATGGATCCCAGGGGTTGCAGGGGTGTTTGCAATCACATCCAGCTTGCCCTCTCTCTTCAGGAAACCTGTGGATAAAATTCACAGGGTTTCGTTCTTTTCCTAGTAGAAGAAAGTGGTCGAGCCTACCCCTTTCCTCATTCTGCTCTTGGAAAGGGAAAGAACCATTGAACTTTGCTAGCTCTTACACCACTGCTGACAAATGGCAATCCAAACAGGGAGTTTTACACATGGTAACTAGAGGGGTGATGAGGCATTAGTGGCCACTTATGCATTTCAGTAGTTTTGAGATAGCCTAATCAATGCTGATTTGCTTTGGTTCTCCCTAATAGCAAGCGCAAGTTACATGGGCAGGCCAATGAAACACTTAAATAAGGATTTAGACATAGAAGTTTGAAGAATTGTGACTTCATATTGGCCAATAACAGAAAGGAACTGCAATTGTTTTGATATTTAGGGTGGTTGTATCGGTACCAAGGATATTTAAGGTGAACTTCAAAAGATGTCTTTGTCTGTTGCTGAAATAAAAGGGTCTTTGCTGTCTTTGTGTTATATTTCATTACAATGTATGGTTACCTCTCTGTAACAGATCTCTTAGAAGGGAGCAGGAGCTATTGTCAGATTAACTAGAACCATATGTCTGTAGCATAAATCCATATAATGAAGGGAGCCACATACATGGGAGGGTGAATGGATGCCCTGAAGAAGAAACAGAGAGTGAGAGAAGAGCTGCTGAGCTGGAAATCCAGAAATCTTTTTACCAGCTGAAGTATTACACTGTTTCATAACAGAGAATTTGAGTTTGCATTTGGGCAGAAGCAGGCTCGGTGTCACGCTTTTGGATCTGGATCAGGCAGAGTGATGCAACAGTCCATAGCAATAGGCTACTTCGTGGCAGTTTTAATCTGTAGGTTTTCACATGCTGTCAGGAAAGCTTGTGCATTGTACAGATTGTGTGTCAGGTCTGCACATCTCAGAGGGCTCTGATGGGAAATTGAGCATGACCAACGTGCCCAGGAGAACCACTGGACAAAAATGGTGCCTAGGACAGCTGCAGTGCACATCTCAGAGCCCTCCTTGTGGGCCAGAGTACTACTTAGGATCAAACTTTGCGGACAGGCTTGCCCTGAGAACTGCTGAGCCTCCAAAACAAGTTCTGGGTGCAGGCACTGCTCCTTGTCAAGGATCTGGCCCTGTCTAAACCAGGCTAATTATTAAGTCATCTTCTTCCCATTAACTTGTGAGGAAAATTACCCTTCTGAGTTTGAATGGCAGAACAGCATTAAGAGAATGCACCTTTTTTTTTTCTTAAATCAACCAAACAGAAAATTCACAATGAGGATGATCTTGTAATTACACACATGTCAGAACAGAGAGCATGATAGTTTGCTCAGATTTCTTTGAACGTTTCTTTAGAAGAATTTGGGAGGAGAGAGGGAGGGAAGACTTTATTGTAAATCAACTTTGGTACGAAACTTTTGTAAAAAGGTGCCCAACATGCATTACATTCTTTGTTCTGTGTTTTTCCTACATATAAAGCCTTGACAACCTGCTATTCTATGATTGATGCACTTATTTCTTCTAAAGTATCACTAACCAAGCATATCATTTTTATACAGTAAGTGTATATTCAATTTCCTACAGTTTGACTGCTAAACAGGCTCAGTAGTAAAACAAATATATACCGTCGCAGTGCACTGTTCAGGGGGACCAACTGAAAACCTTGGAATACTTTTTATTCGTGTTCCCTTTGCTTTTAGTGGCAATGAAATCACAGCAGGGGCACATGCTAAATATCCATATTTTTATAAAAGTTGTATTGTCATTGGGTGCAGTCTGCAACTACTGCAGACTTTGTACAATGTTAATAGGAATATTATGATTCATATATTCTTGCACAATAAGACAGAATGACATATCAGGTTTGCAGGCTCTCCTGACAAGGTATGAGGTATTTATCTGGGTTTTTATACCACACTCTTATCAGCCTAGTATCTGAACGACTACTGACATCATTATCATTCATGTATTCATAAAATGCTTAGGGGTCTCCCAGTTACATTCTACAAAGTATGGAGTTGCTCCTTCATAGTGTGAAAGAAAATATAAACTAAAGGAAAAGAACTCAAACTCCTGTTGGCTTAATATTGGATCCCTGGCACTCCTGGACCGGGCAGAAGGATAATGGATCTGCGAGAATTCATGTATGTTTATGATGTATGAGGCATTTCAGCTGACATTGAATCAGGTCAGTGGGTCCATTGGACAGGATGCAATGTCAATGGAACTGTTATGTATTATTGATGTCAGTCACAGAATAGATAAAAACATTAGCAAAATAGCTTCCATTGCCATTTCATTTTTTTCCCCCCCCTCAAATGACAAAAGGCACCAGTCCATACTAAACACAAGAAGTCTCCAACATTTCTGATTCTCAAACAGTTTTGACTTGGAGCAAATCTAGGAAATGAGAAACTACTGCCAAAACAATATTTTTACATAGAACAAAATGGCCTAACTTGTTTCACTCACATTTTCTATTGTGGAATAAGTTTTGCCTACAAAAGAGAAACATGCTTGCTCAAGGTCCTCTTCTGTAAATTGTTAGGCATGTGAGTCCTTTTACTCACTCTACATTTTTGCTTATCTCTACGTTATATATCACTATACCAATGAATTTTAAAGGACTAATTCTTATTTAAATTTAAAGCAACTTTAAACTGCCTGGTCTGTGACATTAAAGCATGTATTAGCACTTCTTCACACTGCCAAAGACGTAAAAAGACCGTCATGCAAATCACACCCAATGGACTATGCATATACTTAAAGTAAGAGGACATGTAAAAATTAACTTAAAAGCTTTCAACATGGATTATACCCATTTTACCTAACCTTAGGCATCCCATATAGGCATTGCTCCCTCGAGATATGTACCACTTGGGCTGCTACCACAACTGACCCATTCCTAAGTCAGAAGCCTTAAAACTCCCTAAATAGGTGGTAAAAATTGAAATACTTTTGAAATGCCATATAAAAAAATATCTATGTATGAATAAATATTTACAGGATTTAACACCTTATGAGAAGGGACATAAGTACTGTGGGGCTGTGCTGGTTTTGGCTTGGATAGAGTTAATTTTCATCATATTAGCTAGTACAGACTCTGTGCTGGAAATAGTGTTGGTAATTCAGGGATGTTTCTGTTCCTGCTGAGCAGCGCTTACACAGAGCCAAGGCCTTTTCTGCTTCTCAGCCCACCCCACCAGTGAGTAGCTGGGGGTGCACAAGGAGTTGGGAGGGGACGCAGCCGGGACAGCTGACCCCAATGACCAAAGGGATATTCCATGCCATATGATGTCATGCTCAGCATACAAAGCTGGGGGAAGAAGAAGGAAGGGGGAACATTTGGAGTGATGGTGTTTGTCTTCCCAAGTAACCATTACGTGTGATGGAGCCCTGCTTTCCTGGGGATGGCCCATGGGAAGTGGGGAATGAATTCTGCGTTTTGCTTTGCTTGCGCGTGTGGCTTTTGCTTTACCTGTTACACTGTCTTTATCTCAACCCATGAGTTTTCTCTCCTACTTTTCCGATTCTCTCCCCCATCCTGCCATGGGGGGAGCGGGCGAGTGGCTGTGTGGGGTTTCGTTGCTGGCCGGGGTTAAACCACGACGGGGCAGACTGCACAAAGACTACGTACAGTTTCTTTGCATCCTGGGTTCTCCAGATCACTTTAGTGACATTTTAAAACTTTAAGCAAGTAAGTAACACCATATATTTCAATAGGGCTGTGTGTACCTATATATAAGCACTTAAGCGTTTTACAGCTTCAAAGCACAAATCATATACTTGCATTTTCCAATTAGCTCCATAAAGGGTTAGAGAAACATGTGTTTACCTAATTTACATACTCAAAGCTGGTTTGTGTGTGTACCTTTGGCAGGCTCATCTGAGACTTACATCTTTGCACCTGCACCCATGGAAGGTAGTTTTGTTCAGAGCAAAACTCAGGAAAATACAAAGTGCAATTTTAGTAAAGATATTATCTCAAACAAATATGATAAAGAAAATATACTCAAAAAATGATGCAGCTCTTTGCTTTTTCCTTTCTAATTAAGGGTTTGCCTGATCCTTCACTATGGTATAGATTTGTCCTATTGCTTGATTTCACCACGACAGTCAGAACACCCTGTGCCAATTTTTAACTTGTGGGCACAACAAAAATAGGGACTCCAGTGTTAAACATTTGAGTCCTTGTCAGTAAGGCCACCGGCCTCACCTCTGAAGCTGCAGGAATTTACAAAGTAAGGAGTCTTATAATGACCTGATACGCATTCTGATTGATGCTTTGTTGACTTTCACAATAATCTTTTTTTTTTTTTTTTTTGCCCCTATCCCTTCAACTTATCTTTGCTTCTTAGTACTTTGTTTTGAACTAGGAATGCTTATAGGGTTGTTAAAACTTTAATTTGTATACTGAAAGTGTTGGCAAAGATAGGCTACCACTATACATAAGCGTTATCTTCAGAAGTGAAAGCATAGTAATAATCTCTCCCTCCTTCGCCCCCAAAGAGATACCACTAATTAGTGATTCTTTGATCCCACCGTCTCTGAAGAGAGACTACTACAAGAAAGGTCATCAGGCCCCTGGCAGAAGTATTCAACCTCTTACATGTAAACCAAGGGTCACAAAGTGGACTAAGTTTTACAAAATATTGTGAACAGTGATTTCTTTGAATACTTTCTCTGAATGGTTGCTCTACCCACCTCGGGTACCCATCCGCTACCATTTATTACATTTGGTGTCAAGTCAACAATTCCCTATTAGTTCAGAAACAGAAATAAACTCAATCAATAAACCTTCTTTGGATTGAATAGGCACATGGTGGTGCAATATCCTTGCTCCATTCCCAGTGGTCAAAGCGGCCCTTCAGGACACACTTGCATGATTCAAAGGACGCAGCAGTCCCAGGAGAGTGCAAGGTGTGGTTTTTGGTTTTATCTCATGCTCCTAACAATGTAGAAGATGAATGAAACTACAATCGGTGATTCATCTATGTGTGTTCAAGACTGCATCCCAGGTGGGCAAGAAAATGGCATTTGCCTCTATCTCCCCTCTGCAGCGGTTCCCCGCAGCCCCAGAAGCCGTGGACAGGGCGAGCTCACCCCCTGGGAACCAGGCTCATCCCCCTGCCCTATAAGCTGGCAATGCAGTGAATTTCACATGCACTTTCTCCATGAATATACACCTCTAATTAACAAAGACTGCAAACTATTTGTTCCCTTTCCTAGGTCTTTCCTTCCCTGATAGCAAGTGGCTGTTACAGTTAATCTAAAGAAATTCTTGCTAGGCTCTCTGCTCAGTGTTTCTCCCTCTTCACAAACCAAAGCATCTTGCATTGTAAAACAGATAACTGAAATTTTTTACAACCAGGTTCTTAAAATATTTTTAAACTTCCCCTTCTCCCCCTTCAAGCCTTTTGATGTAAGGAGAAAATCTCATGCGGTGCCTACCCTTATCTCCCCAAGAGAAAACAAAGAGAGCTAAAGGAAAACGTCTTCTGCAGAGACTGCCTTTTCTGCACTTCTCTCCCCACTGTGTGCCAAATAATGGCATCTGTTCCTGCTGTTCTTTAGTTCCCCCATCCAGTGTGTTTTCAACTTCCTGTGAAAATTTGTGGTTCTTAAATCCAAAGGTCATGTTTAACACTTAAGTTCAGTTTGGAAGGATTTGGATTTGTTTTTCTTCATTTTTTTTTTCCAGCTCTCCTTTGAAAATTGACAAAAGGCTTTCACTTGCTCTTTGCATTGTGCATGTTTTACACACTTCAGTGTATATCTCTGCAATTCGGGTTAATACTCTGGGAAATATCCATTCATGTATTGATAAACATTAAAGCATTGCAGTTTCCATGCCTTCTGGCAAGGTTGGACGTGCCGTTAGCCGCACAAGCTCCTCTCACACTGCCCTCACTGTACGATCAGTCTGCAGCATATAGGAATTCCCTTCATCAGGTCTACAAGAAAATTCAAGCTGTATGTAAACGAAGCCACGCTTCTTCTAAGCTGAGGCAGTCAGAGTAAATAGTCAAAATTCTACTGAATTATGTATGATGGTTTTGCGCAAGAGGAGCTAAACTCAGATCACCAAATTCATTTTTCTTATTGCTTCAAGTTGGACTCAAACTGTGATCCCAGAGCTGAAATGCCAGTGCTCTGTCCAGTGAGCTGGGCAGCCCATCTGTTTGCCAGCTTTGTGCAGTCTACAGTAGGCAGCCTGAGATGGTTTGATCATTGATGGATTTTGGACCTCCATTTATGCAGTATTTTCCCTAAAATATAATTTAAAAAAAATGCCTATTTGTCAGCTGAAAGGGTGCACTGAGAGATGGTGAGGTGTAATTTGAGAGAGGGAATTAAAGGCAAATACATAACTTTTTACATGGGGAGGGAAAAAGAAAAAAATCCAAGACCACCTTTTTTACCTTTCTAACATTAAGAAAAATGGTCTGTGCATGTTGCTGAACACTCATTTCTGTGCCAAGGAACTGGGCTGCTCTACAGAGCACTGGGCAAGAGCCCAGAGAGCAGGATTTGGGGTCCATTAGGCCTGTGTCCACCATCCCTTCAGCCTGAGACTCTATTTTCTCTATCTGAAAATTCATCCTGCAAATGCCAGATAAAGAGGAGAAAAAAGTCCTGAGAGGGGTAGGGTTTAAATGTTTTCATATGTTTCATTTCTGTTCATTTGAGAAAGGGAATAAACCCCCCAGGTCTGACCCTCTCACTGGCTCCCAAGATTTTCTCTGCCCTTGATTCACAGGAGTAGGCAGAAGCCTTCGTGTCCTTTAGTCTGCACACCCTGTGGATCTGGCATGGTCTCTCTTGTTTGGTCTGAGAATCAGATGCTATTTCTGGTCTGAAGACATTTGTTCTCAATTGCCTACACAGTTCAATAGGATTTTAAGGTACATTTGTTAGGGATTATAAAGCACCTAAAGATGTATCAAGTGGAAGGGTCAATACAAGATCAGGGTGTATTGTGTTACGGTGTGTAGCGTTATGTGGTATATCTCAATTCACTATTGGAAACCAGATGTGGCAGACAAGCCCAGCCTATTTTTTGAGCATTTGTAGATATCTTTGAATTATGTCATCAATGTTTAAAGATTTTCACAAAGATTTCAAGAAGTAGATTTTCTCGAGTCTTCCCAATTGCTATCAAAACCTCAAACTCTGTTGGATAATTGAAACGCTCTATCCCAATCCAAAAAATAATAAGCGTGAAAAGAACACTTACATCTTTCTTTCGTAATATATACAGAGAATGGTATGAATTTGCTACCTGTAAGGTGTATTGAATTTTTAATCATCTATATATTTATGGTAAAGAGTAACACATTACTTCTAGCACACAAAAGCTTATGGCATACGATTATCCTTAATTAATGGGTAAGTGCAAAGCTTTATTATTCAATGAAACTGATTTATTATCTTAATTCTCTGATGTTCTGCTTCATGTTTCCATTGAAACCATTGTTTGCACCATGGTAACCAGCAACTACCATATGTACGTGATCTTTTTTATGACCTGTACGTAATTAGATTTTATTGTTTTCTTAAAGCTGAAGTGTAGCCTGTGCAAGCGGTCCGGCTATAGCTTCCGATACCTATAAATGAGGGACGGGTCGCTTGGTGCTTTGTTTCTGTAATAATCAGGTCATGTTTTGGTGTATTATTATAACCTGGTGTCTATTTTTTCCCCAGCGGTCCTGCACGCATCCCTCCTCTTCCTTCCTGAGCATGACGGCGCACTTGCCTACCTGTCCCTGTCTCCTCTGCTCGGCACAGCTAGTTAACTGAAAGGAAGTGAAAAGAGCTGAAAGCTAGTGGGTGTCGGAGCTGCCTAGTAGAGAGATCCCCAGCTAATTGCTAGTCCTAACAGGCACAATTAGCCGCTACAAGCCCTTTGAGATGGCCCTGGGCTTCTCTCAGGTAACAGCCATCACTAGATAAAGGCTGAAATACGCTGCATTTAGAGAGACACTTGCAGACAGGGATGTCACAGGCTGCCAATTATGCTCTGCCTGTACACAGTCACTTCCAAGAACCAGACAAGACACATACACCTGAAGTTAAAGGGACAAGATGTGTACTATTTTGAACTACACAAGCGTGGGGCATGTGAAGATATAACCCTTCTCAAATTAGGTCGTGTCATCTTTTCAATTATCAGTTCTTGATCAAGTTTTGCAGTGTTTTTTATCATTTACTCCAAGCAGTAAGTCCTGGAAAGCTCAGTGGGAGAGGGCTGCATATTTTGTTTGCTGTATGCGATGTTACATTAAGCAAAGTTTCACCATCACCACACAGAAAGACATGGCTTAACAGGCCTCTCCTAACCAAACAATGGTGCTCTACCCTGATGGGATCTTAATCCTTTAGCCATCTATTCCTTACAGAGGAGGAGAGACAGATTAAGATATCTAGGGTTACTTTTGAAATTAGTAAGTACCCCACACTCCCTTATCCATAAACAAATGACCTTCCCTGAGCATCTCTGGCAGTACATCCTTTCTCTCAAGCAATGAGCTTCTGTACAAAACAAAGCAGTCCAGAAAGACAGCCTTAAGAAAACACATCAGGTTTTCAGAACAATTAGAAGGAAATGGGCAATTTCAGATAGCTACTACAACACAGGCCACCAACAACAGCATCCTATAGAAAATCATTACAGCTCAGTGCATAAATATTCAAATATTAGACTATAAGAATTTTGAGATCTAGATCTAAGTTGCGGTCATAGGTATTAACATACAATTTCCAAGGCACGTAAGAAGCACAAATTCTGGCGTGAATTTTCATATTATGGGTACCTAAGTTAGTGACCCACCTCCATACTCGCATGCTCATTTAAAAAAAGATTCAGAGAAGTAATTCAGTAAAACTGTGTACTTGCAACTTCCTCTGAAGAAAACTTATTTGGTTGCTCTGAGAATTAAAATGATCCACTGCCTACCTTCAGGAGGTCCCATATCTCCGGCCATTCTCTGTTAGAACATCAAGTCTCCATCATGGCTGCATTAGGAGCACATTCTCATGGTATTTGTCAAATTCTGTCAAACTACCTGTAACAAATAAAACTAAAAGTAAATATTAAGAGATTCCTATCATGTTTATATCATTTTTTTGTCCTTTTAAAATAGCATCTTGAAGAACATCTTCCGGATCACATAACACCTAGTGAAGCAGGTTAATATTCAGAAGTCCACTTCCCCAATTCCAAAAGATACTACATGGGAATAGCTCTTTCTGTTTAGGAAGCTAAACCAAAATTCAGGATATTAAATATAAATTTCTGTTTTTAAGGCTCAGTTTAAATTTTCCCCAAGAGTTTTGTGATCTTAATATGGAAAGTATGCAAAGACCATAATTGCTAATTATGGAATAGTTAAATTCTGTTAAAGGATAAAAATTACTTGACACAGTTGGTTTCACCTTCCCTGAATTAACAATGAAGCTCCAGATGAAGACTTGTAGGTTTTGTTGAGGCCTATGTCTGTGCTTACCTATGTGGAAGGAAAGGAAGACCACCAGATGGATTCATAATACATGTTATCTGCACTTATGCTTTTCTCGTAATGATCTACTGATTTGTGAACCAGATTCCAGGTAAAAGGACCCAGGAAACTTGTGCTTACATTATCGCTTCCAGTGTTCATTTTAGATTCCAGATGCTTTTTATTAGTTTTTTGTTTGCTTGTTACAAACAGGTTTGTTTTCCTTATTGAAGAGTGGACGTCTTTGAAATATATGCAAAACCAGCATGCTAATATTTGATTGCAAACCAAGTAGTGATCAAAAAACTAAAAGGAAAGAATGAGTGCTCTATTATTAAACTAGCAAAATAAATAGATATACATTTTTTCCCTTTTTACAGATACATTTGCAACCAAATTAGTAACAAGATCTCCTCCAATATAAATAAAAAAGGCTTGCACTTACCTATTAATTAAGAATAATGGAATGCCATAAGCTTTTGTGTGCTAGTGGTACTGTAATTTGTTACTCTTCACTACAATAAATATATAGCTGATTAAAAATGCAGTGCAGCTTACATATATTAAATTCATATTGCATTGTGTATTGATTCACTTTGCTCATCCCGGTAGTCCACTGAATTCAAGGGGACTGAATTTTCACATATGGCCCTCTCAAGTGAGGAAGAAAAGCTCTGGCAAGGCGGAGAGGTTCAACAGAGGGACTGCAACACATGGTGTCACAGGGTTTAGTGCCACAAATCTCACGGGCTGACCTCCTCATTTGTCCCAAGCCAGTTCACACAGGTACTCCTACATTAAATAATATGTAGTCTGAAATATGGATGGATCAAGCATGTTAGTTTCCAAGGGCAGTTTTAAGGACCAAAAAGGGGTTTTAAGGACCAAACCAGGATCTCAGAAAGCACATTTTGCTTCCCAGCTCAGAGGCTCGGTCCATTGCTCTGGTGTCCCATCTCCAGCTGTGAGTTACCCGAGGGGATTATTGCCTCCAGCTCCCCCTCTTTCCCTCCTCCTTATCCTCAAAAGTCAGCAAAAAAATTAAATGCAACTGAATACATCTGGTGAATTGCACAGTATAAGGGAAGCTAATGTACTAAGAATAACGTCCTGGTGAAAATGACTTAAATTTCCCAAGCAAATTAACAGACACTGAACTTGTGAGCTCCTTTGAGGGGAAAAAAATAAAGAAAAGAAAAAAAAGAAAGAAAAGATTATGAAAACCACGGGGCTTATTCATTGTGAGAAACAGACTCATTGTGCACACCAGCGTGTGTGCTTCTCAAACATAATACTACATATGATTTTGTACGGCATTGAAAACTTTGGGATCTTTTACAAATTGAAGAATTAGACACCATTCACTACAAAGGTTAGTGCATCAGAGTGAATACCCCAATGTCCTTTTTATGGTGACCACTACTGAGCTCAGAAATCATTGTTTACATGGGTAACTTAAAACAGATGCATTTTAAACGCACCTTAATCTAGATATAGCAGCAACCTATGTCATTGGACCAAATTAGGTCCATCCAATATATTCACCATTTCAATTTAGAAACTGAATTTTTATTTTAAGAAATCTAAGTTGTCACCCATATGGCAGTAAAATTTCTATACATCACCTTGCAATAAATGGCTATTTGTTGGGGTTTTTTGCCTGCAAAACCAAATTCTTAAAACACCACCTGTGCGAAACTGAATTTTTCACCCTTGCTGTAGCCTCTTTCATCTAATTAGGGTCAATTATCACTCTGTACACGTTAACATTACCTATTTCATTGCTAATAATCTTAGTAGATAAGAAGGAGAAACGAAAAGTTGGTTCTTCCCTGAGGGAAATGTAGAAGGCAAAAAAAGAAAGAAAAAAGGCACCAGAAAAATAGAAAAGATGGTTAAATAAGAAAAAAAAAGAAAAAGACAAACAATATGCAATATTATCCCACAGAGTGATAAGAAATGTAATGATCATACACTCCAGGAATAAATCATGTTAATGAGCAGAAGTTTAGTCACTGCCTAAAATCATATACTTTGAGCTTTGATCTTTTTGAAAACTTCTGTCATCTATGGGAGTACTGCTGTGGGTTGAGTGTAATGCCTGGACCGTGGTCAGCTACTGTTATCAGAATCTGGCTCTGCACGCATGACAAATTTGGCTCCCCTGACAATCGCAGAGTCCACTACTGTGGACTCCAGAGGACCACGACATCAAGCCAAGTAACTTTCAGCATGACCCTATATAACAGTGTTAATCACAGAAAATGCACCATACGCAACTGCATTAGATGTAGAAATGTTAGGTAGGAAAAAACCAAAACCCAACGCTGAAATTCAGATGATTTTTAGATTAACCTTCTTCTTTTAGTAAACTGGTCACATATCTTTAAGAGTCAAAATGCCAATTTTACGTATTACCCATAACCTACAACACACGGTGTCCGATAACAGTGTGATGGAGCATTTGCCCATTACAAACTCCAAAAGAAGAGAGGTACTCACCCATTCTCTAATGATATTTCCTATGCTTGGACTTGAAGGGTAGAAGTATTGACCGCTCTGGATACAGTGTGGTTTGTGACATCTGATAGGATCTTAAACCAGAATGGTATGGCTGTAGGCCATAAAATAAGATATCAGAAAATAGAGAGCCAAGGAGATAAATTCTGTGAGTCCACCTGACCAATCCAGCTGAGCAGGGTGCTGGTTTCCTGAATCCCATGAAGCAGGCATGTAAAAAATCTGTTTCTTGATGGGCCTGGCAGATGTGATGCCAGAAATAATTCTACTATGATTTATTTTTGTAGCTTTATCTAGTTCCCTATATTAAACCTACAATCCTAAAATAATTTTAGGGCCATTTATTTTTATGTCTACAAACAGTAGAGTTACCCAAATGTTAAAAGCCTATGCTCATAGGCCCATAAAAGCACTGTTGATTAGATTGCAGTATTTCAGTTTTTAGTTATCAACACTGACACTTTTGGAAAAAATTTAGTACAATATACTTCTGTACACATTGCAGTGTTTTTAACCATTTAGTCAGTACCGCGTACATCAAATAGACACCATAATAAAACAGAAATACATTAAACATACATCTGGAAGCACTTCGTAACTGACTTCTGCTTATGAAAACGACTGTACATAATTTCATCATTCACTTTAATTCAGTCACATGCTGCAGTCTATGGAGTCAGATAACATGCTGCAATAAGATTCAAGCATAGATTTCTCCTTGTGCTAAATTCCATGCTTTATCTGTCAGCCCACACTTGCCATCACTTGTGAGTCCATAACGTGGCACCAGCAGCGGTCCTGGACACTGCAGAGACCTGGTGGGATACTGTGATATTCAACATCTAGGCTTTGTATAGCTTATATCACATTTCATGGGTAGTTACTAATAGCAATTCCAGCAGCACTAAGCTACCCTTGAGCAGCGTGACCAGAGGCTGTAAGGGGGAACCAGATCTCACTTTCTGTTACCAGTAAACAGCAGGATATTTGCATGAGGTACCTGTTCTTTTCTTTTTACCCTTTATTGCTTGGTCTGAACCATTACCTTCTATGCACTCCAGGAAGAAAAGCTGCCATGTACGTACAGTTATTTTCATACTGTATGTTTTTCAGTTTCAGCCACAAAGGGTACATTTGCAGCAATAACAAAGGCAATAGCAGTAGACATGGAAAAAAAAAAATCCCTACAGTAGTATGACTGGAAACATATCCAGCAGAAGCTTGCTCTCAGAGGATATGTATTTTAAAAACAAAGGTACCTTACCTTATCTACTGGTATTCCTTTACTAATACCAACTAAATCCCATAAACAGGCCATAACACTGGTGAGTTGACATGCCGTAATGCACGGCCAATCTTCTTTCTTCTTTTTAAGAACCATGTTGCTACTCTGTCAAAGCATGTCTGAAATGATTAGAACAGACATAGTTAAAAACAAAATAGATAGAACATTTAATCTACACCCATCTACATTGTTAAAATCAACAACAAAACCCTAGTGAAATGTCATGAGTCTCCAGGACAGTGACACTTCCAGGGACACCATTGGTTATCCTATTTTATGGTTGGTGGCTGTGCCTCAGTAACATATTTCCAATCTTTTCTTTAACTTGTTCAATTACAAAACCAACCTAATACAGACTGATTCATAAGCACAAAATCACAAACACTTCCTTGTTTAAAATATGAAGAGACGTCCTTTGACAGAAACTAGAGATTTAGTTAAGATTCAGTACAATAGAAGAGGTTTCCAAATTGTCTACTACTCAATGATCTGAAAATACGTTATAAATATTACATTATCTTAGTTTCAGTGCAACAGTCATTTGTGCAACAATCCAGGCAACTAAGTAGAGGTATCCCTTTTATAAGTTGAGGAAACCAAAGCACAGAAAGATTAAACAAATATTAAAAGAAATTACAAGATTTCTGTTCCAACACTAGAAACAAACACAGATTTTTTTTTTTCTTATTTTTTTTGAGTCCAAGTATATGTTTTAAATTTCAGCTATGCTGACTTATTGCTTCTCTTTGCTTTGCTGGAGAAAACAGAATATTTAGAGACTTCATCTAAAAAGCCACTGCATTAAATATAGTTTGGCGAGTTCTTGAACAGAAGAACATTGTCCCTTGCAGACTGACTAGCTGGCCAGTCCAGCTGGCCTGGTTGAAATTTCTTTCTTGATCATTTTGCTTATAGGATATATTTTGCTTTTCACTTCTCCCACCTGCTCTTGTTTTCCATTACTCCATGGCTGTGTAAGCACTTGCCTACTTCAGTCTACACATACCCTGAGAGCAGAAAAAAATTCTCTTCTTTTCAAATTAACTTCAAAATATTCTTTCATTAGTCAAATTTGCTACTTTGCATTTTGGCGCTTCATGATCAAGACAGACCGCAGAGAATCTGTATAACAGGATGGGTCTCATATAAGTCTAACTAGGACAAAATCATGAACATCTACCTCACCATAATAGCCCAAATAGAAGTTTTTTGCTTTGTAAATGAAGATGCCTCAAGATGTCATACATGACAAATCCTCATTAATTTGTGGTGGTGACTGGATGCAGACAGGTTAATAAGCCCAGCAAGCGATGGAGTAAAACCAGTGAGGTCAAATAACACAGAGAACAAGAGCTTCTTTTACTTCACCCTCCCGCAGAGCCTTTACAAGTTGCTGCCCCAGTGCTAAACAGATGAAGCCCCATTACCTACAGTGGTGGCAGGAGAGAAATGGGACGGCCTCATTTTCCTCTTCCCTGGGGCTCTGGGCTGTGTGTTGCCAAAGGAAGATAGCTGCACTAAGACTCAATGCAAATCAGCTGAGGGAGCTGTGTCCTGCTCCACAGCTGCAGCAGAACTGCAGCAGCAGCAAGACACTGGTTCCGTAAAACCACAGATTAAGAATGATTATCCTTTACTGGGGTTTGCAGGGATCAGCAAGGCTGTAGGCAAGAGGCGACATACTTTTGCCATCCCACGGTTCCCAAGGTGGAACCAGTCATGCTGCTGCTCTAGATGCCAACACAGCAAACTCACACGTTCATTTTCAATGTGGCTTTGAGATTTGCAAAGTGATGCTGGTCAAAGCTCTGTTATTGTTCTCTGATAGAACAAACAAAAAGAAAACCAAAAAAACCCCCTCTTTCCTCCTCTTTAAATGCAGCTGTATTTTACTGCAAAGGAGGGGGAACTGAAAATAATTTTCTGCATCAGTATTATCAATTATCCAAAGCCCATTTGCACCATTATGACTTTAATGTCCTCCCAATAGAAATATAATTCTCATTATTTTTATTGGGTTTTATTTTTATATTGCTATTAAATGCATATCGCCAGATTCTCTGTTTTCTTAAACTATGTGGGCCAAATATCCAACCCAGTATGAAATCCTGACTTTGAAACCGTGCCCCTGGGCTTAGGCGTGTATGCAACGTGCACAATGGTGATGCTGAAATTGCTTAGGCATGGGATCATTTATATAAATAAAGCTATGCAAACAAACATTCTGGTCTTGAATTTTTCCGTAGCACTGGATGAGTATGAAAAGAAGTTTTCCAATGCACTTGCCTTGCTCTAAGTACACTTACTAAATAAATCCAGAAATGATGTGTTTGAACGTAAAATTTCTCCTGCTCTAACCTTCTTAATAATACTTCTGAAAGCATAATTTAACAGGTAAATCCCTCTCTCACTCCTCCCTCACCATTTGCTCTGGTGCATTTTGTGTCCCTGCCTGAAGACTCGGAGCCCAGTCCACCAGCGGCAGCCAGCTGGGCAGCCTCCCTGCCTGCTGCCCCTTCTCAGCGCAGCACGCTGACGTAGGGACCGCTGCGCTGCCCCGTGCCCATGCCAGCTCTCCCGATGAGCTGCTTTGGTCAACATGAATAATGGAGCTCCTGGGCCGAGTCGGGTCTGAGCAGGCTGGATAAGCCCTCTCCCTGGACCTACGTGATGGTCCTTAAGCAGGCTCCCAATGTAATTTTAAACTTCACTTCATCATGATGATAGGCTACAAACGAGCCTCCTATGAACATAATAAGCACAGTGAAAAAGATAAACTACTTTAAGAAACTCTATGGCAAATACCAACTGGAAACAGAACATAAACCAGTAAGGCTACATATTCAGCTGCCCCCTGAAACTGCCAGCCTCTGTGCATGTGTGGCTGGCAAACACACACCAGCAGGCATGAAAGGGTGGGTATAAAGGCTCCTCTGCTTGTTACCTCGTTCCTCATTTTTAGTTTTACTTATGATCACGTGCTCTTCCAATATACGGATTTAAAAGGCTTCATTGTTTCATACAGTAGTAGCTGATGTACCAAACCTTTTTTTTTTTTTTTTTTTTTTGCCAGCTCAGAGACTTCTGTTTGCCTTAATGAATTTTGTTTGCATAGTTGACTGGCATCAGGTTAAGCAGGTATTGAAATGTGATATAACAACCTAATCAACCGTTAACAGGTATAGAAGAAGCTCTGACAAGGAACAGTCTGAAACCCGTTCATGATGAGATTCTTTCTGATAAGGGAAAAAAGAGAAGTGTAGGACCAATTTATGCATAAATTGGTCACATTTTCACACCTAGCCCCAATTATCTAAAAAGGGTTTAACATTATATTTATATTGATAAGCTTAACAATGTTGAACCACGACTCTGGGATGATCTGTTACAATTCACATCCAAAGCGACCAGAAGGAATAATTGGAAACCCTCCAGCATTTCAAGAAATAGAAGCAGCCTTGAAAAAGATGAAAACTGCCGTACAAGGTCTGGCTTTTGCTGAAATTACAACATAAATTCTGAATGAAGGATGGCCAAGAATAATTCAACAATTACAAATTCCCCTCTAAAGACAGAGGGAATGCTACAAGATTAGAGAAATTGAGTCATCCCAAACATCTCCAAAGGGAAAAAAAAAAAAAAAAAGATTGTAATGACTACAGGCTGAGACATTTGATAGACTGTATCACTGATTGATTGCACAGGGGTTTTAGCTGAATAACCTGTTTTTATGGTATGAATATCAATAGTTGGCTACATAAATAGAGAGGATACTTGCCAAACAATTATGGAAATCCTCATACTCATCACCAGTGTGTAAGTTAACCTCAAGGTATATTAGACTGTCTTTAATGGGCTACAATCATTTTGACATCTTCTCTAAGGCAAGAGCACCCATAAATGCCTAACTGATTTCCCATACAAGCCAGGCCAGCAAGGCCAGCCTGTCACATGCAAGTATCTCAAAGAACCAGAAACTGGATATCTACATTTAACCCCCTCTTTAGCTGATGAGATTGTGATTCCTCCTATGAACTGTTTCTGTTTTCCAGAATCAATTCGTACAATGAGGAGGAGGAAGCTCTCCCCTGAGTACTACAAGCAGCAGAGACACCAAGGTGAAGACATATATAGGATTTTAAAAATGTATTATAAAGGAACATAGATAACACCACGTATAAATCAATGTTGTACCTTACAAGAGGCATGGAGATAAATGCTTTTCTCCTCCTCCAGTATTTAGCACAGAAGTACAGGTGTTACCAAATGCCGGCGCTAGTTGCAGCACCCCATATGGCAGCACCCCAGATTTTAAGGCAACAGCATTTATGAGTGTCCCACCATCAGGCTTTCCTTTCCCATCCCCAGCCTCTGGGATGGCAGCCTGTGCTGCTGACCTCCATCTTCAGGGATGTCTCCTGCCTCTCCATCCCATCTTCAGCTCTTCCCCATTCCCTTCCTTCTGCAGGAATGGTTTGACCCAGGCTTAGCCCTGAGCTGGCATCCTTGCCCAGCAAAATTTAATTTTGCATATGTGGCTGAGAAGCCTTGAGCTGTCACAGGTCAGGTCTATACAAAGCCGTGCTTGTAAATGAGGGTTTTTTCTCCATGACAGATCTAGAACAATAAAATAAACTGCAGCTGAGTGAATCTCTTTTTTTTCCCCCAAACTGTTGGTAAACTGGAAGATTAGAAAAGAAATCCTTTGAGGATGAAGATACTGTATTTGTTTCAAACTGTATTTTCATTTAGATTAAAAGTAAATGAAAAAATAAACAAAACAAAAGAAAAGGAGGAGAATTCGGAACAAAGTCAAGTGAAATAAACCAACATTTTCTGTTTGGAAAACATCATGATGAAACACTGTGAAAGACAGTGAAGTGACATACTTGGAAAACACAGGGGTGAAACACTCGGGAATTTTGTGGAGTTTTTGTTACCGTTCTTCCTCTGTGTGAACAACTTGGTTCACAAGAAGAATTCAACAATATTTTAGCATTGCTGATTTTCTGTTTTTCATGCACACAAATATAAAAAAGGATTCAAATGAAATTTTTTGCTCCGTCTTTCTTGTAAAGCAACACATAGGCACTTACACAGCTGATCTGGAGAGGTGCTAAACACTCTCATCAACTGTTGATGAGAAATGAAATTAGAGCTCATCTTTGGAGACACGCTGATGACAACACTGAGCCCCATCCTGAAGCCAGCCGCTGAAGTGTCTGCTATGCTATTGCTCCCCCCCGAATCAGAAACAATAAGTCCTAATCAAGGCTTCTTGGGTGCTCATAGTGCTGGGACCATAGCCCTTTCCAGCATGCACTGATCGACATGAGCAACATCTGGCATCTCTGTTTGCTCTCCCTCACCTCCCCAGGGGATGAAGTCTGTGGAGCATTTTGCTACCATGGTCCTTCCTAGTCCTGCAAGTCTCCCAGATCCCTAGTGGGCTAATGCGGTTTTCAATAGCATCCAAAAACTAGATATATTTCAAATCACAGCCAATATTCCAGTCTCATTTTAGCTGGTTTTTGATATTTGGTTTTTTGTTTGGTTGGTTTTTTGGTTTGATTTTTTTTGGGGGGGGGGGGGGAGGGGGCAGGTCCCTATTTCTGCCCATCTGTAAAAGCTGGGTTTATAATTGTGCAAATCTGCCTGCTTAGTACACAACTAGCCAACTTCCCCATGAAAGCCAGGTCACCCCATGTATATATGTGTGTGTATACACATACACATTTTGGTAGCTGGGTGCCTGACTGCTTAGATTTGCATAAACAGTGCAATTTAAAACTATGGTGCCAGCACCTTATTTCTAAGGGATTTCAGGGGTGTGGATGTGTGCTAGAGAGTGGACCAGGAGGACAGTCAACAATTCATAGTATCCTTCCACAGGGTACTCCTTAGAGGATCTCTAAAGTACAGCACTGGCATTTGTTAACAGATCCTTAGAAGACTCTCCTTGAAAGGCACAAAGACAGTATTATTGTCCCATTTTATAGAGGGGAAACTTGAGGTAGGAATTGAAAGATATGTACTATCTCACCAAGACATTAAATGAACAAGCCAAGACAGACTCCAAGCATTTTTCACTCCCAAGGTAAAATTGTACTGGAGGGCATTTCTGTGCAAGCTTTCACTTATGGGCAGCGGGAAGAGCAGCAAAAGCATAGCTCAGGTCATCGGCAGTGGGTGAAGCCACAGACCCGAGTGTGACCAATATTATCTCCACAGAAAACATCGTTACCACAAAGCAGAGATCAGGGGTCTACTTGAAATTAATCAGAAATTTCCATTTTGTAGACTTGGCACAGGATGGGTAGCATCTCCCTTTAGCAAAAAAATAAACAGACTATTATGCATGTCACCCTGGTAAGACATAAAGAAAAACCTGAAAAGGTAACTGTGCTTGATGCCACAACTTTTCAGGGGTGCAGCTCTTTGCCTTGGAGTTGTTGCTGCCCCTGTCCATCCTTGGTGATGGTGGCAAATCCCAGAAGCAATGCATCTTCTCCTAGAAATACCACTGCATTATACTTTTCCTTTGTAATTAAATATTCCTTTTTCCCATGGACCTACAGGAGGAACTATGTCACTTGGGTCAGAGCTGCATATATTGTAAATTATTAACAACCCTTGCAATCAGGAAACAGAAAGAAAGAAAAGGAGGAAAGTAGTAAGAAACCTGTGCAATGCAGTAAGGATGGCCGGCAGTATACGTACATCCCTCTCGCAGGAATGTTAGCACATACACTTCAGCATCTAAAATCTTCCACACCTCTTAGTCACTGACATCCTATAAAGCTGACAAGTGGCCACCGCAGCAAAGCTGTGCCGGCTCCCCTCCCGTTCCCTTCCAGACAAGCAAAGCGGCCGACGTCAGCCTGGCAGGAGACGTGCAGACGGACCACGGCAGCCCTTTCAGATGGAAATGCAATGCAGATGTTCCCCCATGTCTCAGGACACAATTAAAACCACAATATTTAAACACTGCTGCTAACCTTTGAAAGACAAAACCACAACACTGCACTGCCTGGACATGGAATTAAACCACTGTGGAGGTGTGGCACTGAAAATCAAAGTTTGCAGGAACAGGCAAAATCCAAGTAATTTTTTTTTTCTTTGTATTTCATTATTACAGAAAGCATATAATGATTTCAGGTGCAGACAGACTTGGTCCTGGTAGTTTTATGTATGACGATACTGTACAGCAATGAATGTCTTACCCTTGCAAAACACTTGTTGGATCTTTGAGTAATCCAAAAATATGAAGTAGGGCAAGACATTCCCACAGTTCATCTTCACAAAACATGATGTCACTTATGCACAGACTCTTAATCCTATTCCTCCTCCTATTTTCCTTTCAAATATGTGTTTTGTATGGAGTTATCCATCAGACAGCACATTGTCAATGAGATGTGTCATTGCTGTGTGTGTATTCTGATAAAATGAACCTAATGCATATGTAAATCCGCCTTCTCAGGAAAAGTGTGCAGAAACACATTTGACTTGAAATCTCTCACTGCAAAAAGATTTAAGAACGGTAGAGATGAAAATTTCCCAGTTGCACGACTGAAGCAGCAGCCCTTGAGATCTGAAGTGTACGGTCCACGGAGGGACCCCAGGAAAGGCAGGGTGCCCACTCCTCAGGCACTCACAGCGCCGGGGAGCAGTGGTGGTGGCCCCAGCTGCTGAGGTGCCCTGCTCCCCCACTGCTCCCTTTCAGCCGTCCAGGGGCCGTGAGGAAGGAGAAGGCCCTCACCCCACCACACTGCAGGCGCGAGAAGCGCCTGGGGGCAGCAGCCACGTAACCTTGTAAGAGCGCTGGGCAGCCTCGCTAATAAAATCATGCAGACGACCATCACACACTGCTTTCAAAATATCATGCTGCTAGGGACTGTCAGAAAAGTGATCACAGAGATCTCCATGTAAAAAAAAAGCAAAGCAAACCAAACCACAAATAAATCCTGATCCTGGTAACATGGATTTGGCGCTCTAATTGATTTTTTTAAAAATTTTTTTAAAGACAAACCCATCAGGTCTTTTGAATGGACTCTTAAATATAACCATTTACAATAATTTGTACAAAAAACAATTTAAGGAAAGGATTTAAAGATATCATCTGGCAAATTGCTTTGCTGACAACAGATAGATATTAAGTGCAGTTTATCCTGGTCGTAATTAGGCACCACTTTCCTAGCTTTGTGATCATAACATGGTTTTTTTTATTATTAAAGAGTTTACAAAAACACCATAGCATTAGTAGACACCTTCTGAAAAGAGTAAAAATAGGCATATAAGGACATTAATGAAAAGTTCATTTGAAATTAAAAAAATACATCCCTCTCAGAAGTAACTAACTCTTACTCAAAATAAAACATATAACTGATTTAAAAACAAGCCAGTAAAGTTATTAGTGATGCACAAGTGCACACATGTATGCACCTTGCCATCCATATGGACAGAATTTGCAGGTAAAAGTATAAAGATCCATAAGGTGGAAGGAAATTTTCTTGTTATACCATTACGTACCTGCTGTTCTAAAAAATAGTATTTCTTAGTTCTTAACCCCAAATCCAAGTTTATATTGCATATCTTAAATATTATAGACTACATATACAAAGAGAGGTTTTCTGTTCTGTAAGACCATTTTTAGAAGCAGCTGATGGCTTTGTGTAAAGCTGCTGCCTTTGAGAGCAGGGAAGGTATCCTCTACAGAAGAAAAGTGAAAACCAAAGCTGTCCGTTTATAAAGTATTTTTACGAGAACACAACTGTCTCTTCAGTCGCAAAGTGGAAAATATAAATACAAGACCTTGGTGAACTGAAAATATGGTAGTTTTTAAGCTGCACCTTTTAAAAGAATATCTCAAACCCCCAAAACCTTCTGCTGTATCTTGGTTTAAAGTAACAAGGTGCATCCTTCTTTACAGCAAGTAATATACTAAATTACTTGTACTGCATATCTCTCAGAGTATGTTGTGCCTGAGTTCAGCGGAAGGCTTTATTTTGGTTTCTAAGTGCTTTCTTGTTTATTTGAAATGGCAGTATTTACATCTCATAGCTTATTAACTCTAATCATCCAGTTCAGTAATTAAAAAAGGCAGAGTTGTCTACTAACATTGATCACAATACAAAAAGCCATAGTAGAAAGAGTCTAATGAAATATTTTTGTAAATTGTAAAAAAGAATAATTATGGGAACAGGAAAGAAAACCCTGACTGTACAGCTACTTTCAGTGAAACCCATATGATATCGTTCAATTAAGTAGCCAAGCAAAGCTGGCAGATGTGGAGTTTGATAGGACACTGACAAACGTATTAATGCTTTTGCAGCTTTTGGATGACTTCATGGATGATATCTGAGATAATAAAAAAAAAGAAAAAGAAATTTAGTTTAACACTCACCCTTTATATAAAGAGTTGGAAAAGAAAAGGCAAAATGAGCCACTTGCTGAAAATGGAGCGGGCGACACTCTAAAATTCATCTGCTGGAAAAGGTGACTTTTCTTCATTCAAAGGAACTTTTCCTTTTGGTGGTAACCATCTGTTGATCATTTCATTTTATGAGATTATTTTTGAAATAGAAGCACTATATATTATGAATTTTCCTCTACATATAGTATTGTTCAAATTCCAAAAGACACTGTATTTGATAACTAACACTTATTACTTACTGCCCTTTACAAAATATTCTTGGCAGAAGGTTAGAAACTGATATTTCCAGTTGAAAATAATGCATTGTCAAATAAGAAAACTGCAGGCTATAATTTTTAACACATGTATCTATTATTTTAAACATGAAACATTGCATCAGTTTGACATTAATTTATATAATAGGGACAGAAAAGGATAATGCAATTTTCAGGGGCTATCTACATTTAATTAACTAGCAGCAGTCGCCTGTAACAAAAGAAAACTCCGCTACAAAAAATAAAGCCTGTTTGTACACCTTCTATCATGCATTATTGAAACACACAATGTCATTATATGAAATAATAAGTGCTTAAATAGAGGCAGCAACTAATAAATGCAGACACAAAACTTTCATAAAAGTTTGTAAATACAGTATTGTATGGAAATTCTGATGTATATTAGCTCTCATATGCACTGTAAAGTGTTTTATTATGAAAAAAGTGGGTAAGATACTTATCTTTTAAATTGGAGTTTAATATTTTATTAGTGCCAGGCACATAATTCTCATCAAATGGCAGGAAACTCTTTTTTGTATGGATATAAATGTCTAGAGTTTAATATTTCAAAGATAAGTACCTACTACTGCATCTATCACACTGCAGCTTAATGGAATTTACTTTTTCTTAAATATTTATACTGTATGTGTGTTTGGTTGTCAAATGATTGTATAACTACTGAGGCAGAACTGATAAGCTGGGCAACAATCTTGCAAATTATTACTTTTCAAATTTGAAATGTTTAAAATCTTGAATATAATAAGGAATACAGGATTTGAGAATTTTCAAATATGCAATTTTCTTAGAAAAATATTATTCTATAATTGACAAACAAACAAAAAGTTCTTCTAAGTGAACCCTAGATTGCAGAAATCGTCTGACTTTCCCCAAACAGATTACGTTTAAAGAAAACCAGAATGACATTAGTGAGAAATATTTCCTGAGAATCCAAAATACACAGTAGTGAGCAAATTAAACTGAGACCAGTCTCTGATATTTCCAGTGTAATGTACAGAGACCATCATTCGGGTTCTGCAATACTGCAAACTATTTCATCAGTTCTGAGAAATGCTTTCTGATCCATGCTGATACAATTACCTAGCCTTTATTGGCAATTTAGACCTGCTTTTAGGGACATTTTAGAGCAAATGATGTTTTCTTGATATTTTAAAAAAGCAGTACTATTTGCTATACCTTTGGGATAAGGTAGAAATGGAGTTAGAGGCTCATTAAATATCTGATTGGTACAATGTGGTTTTTGTTACTGTGGACTAAACTACCAAAAATGAAGATATGTTCCTGGAGGTTCTGCTCCCCCTTGCAATCAAACGGTATTTTTATTTGGAATATTTCTGTAAAATACCAGTTGGCATTTCCTACTACTGTACTACTTACAAGAGTCTTAAAATCTGCCTATTAATTGAAAGATGTTGAAACTTACCTAATAAATTTTTAATATGAGCATGTGTGAAGGGCACACCACATCTTTCTTTGTTCCTATAAAAACGTGATGTCCAGACTATGACCAAGTGAGCCTGAATTCCTTCTGATGTTTCTGTAAGCAGAAAAAAGTGAAGCAGTTACAGAGATTAAAAAACTAAAATGAGATACTCTTAAATGTTCTTTATGCAGGGATTTTACTGAAATGACATCTGAAACTTGACAACAATCTACTGAATGTCACAAAGCCCAAAAGCTCCTACCAGTTTGTCTTGCAACTGGTATAGCTTTAACTTAGAGACTTAAAGACAGCTGTAGGAGCCTTAAATTTTAGAATTTAATTCAAAATTTGCTTTTCTAAGCACTGGCAAAGGTGCTTAGGTCCTCTTGTCCTGATTACTTACAATAGCATATGCAGTCAAAAGTAGACTCAAAAGAGAGATCAGTTAACATTCCTTTGATATTTTCAACTGTTTTAAATTTCCCCCCTGCTTTTGGAAAATTCACATGAGTTTTTCTGAGTTCCCTATATTACACAGCTATTTTTATGCCATATTGGTCTAAGTAAATAACATACAGGAAAGTGTGATAAATCAGGAGCATACCATTGTGATAAATAAAAGCTGATAATTTAAAACTCTTTTAGATAGAAGTGAGAAGCCTCGTGAGAATACTAGTGTGGTAAATAAAATCTGCTAATTTAAATCTTTTAAAATAATGCTTCCTGCTGTTAGCATCCAGCACACAATGTAGCAAGGCAGTTATTAAGCAGCACTGTTGAGGAGAGGATTGCATCACTGTCACCGTTACGGGGAGGAAACTTTTCTATTGTGAGTTTCTCCAAGGAGATGCAGCAGAATCTACAAACGCTTACTTAGCTGACACATATAAGCAATTGGGTGTAAACAAACACATAAACAATTTGATTGAACGTGAAATCATAGGTATTTGTAGGCCCAGCAATGCTACAATTATAGCAGTTTGAAGTAAGCAAAGTTGTGCTGTAGTTTAAAGCAAAGTGGGTTTAGCTCTTTCAGTCTGAGTGGTTAATGGGCAAGCAGGGAAATTATCTGAAATTTGCCTATTCTGAATCAGACTCACATCCACCAGATTAAGAAAGATTTTAAAGCCCCGGTTTCAGAAAACTGGTTAGACATCTCATTGCCAAAACATCGTCTTTGTCCTTTCACTGCCCATTGAAGATTTTCGAGCTGTAAAACAACAAGCAGCTGGAAAGCCTAATGCAGTTTGCATCACTGCAGCGAAAAAAACAAAACAAAACAACAACAACAACTAAAAAATTCTGCCACAAATGCAGCCCCGCACATCGCTGGGTAGGCGCAGGGGGGCTGGCTGGTCCCAGGGGCCAGGACGTGCTCCCCTGCCCTGCACAGTGAGAAGCAAAAAAGCAGCCCCCCAAAACTCCCCTCCTCCCCAAAAGGCAAAGCCAGATCAACAGTTACACATCCTTCGTTTGGCCCTATCATTTCCCTTAAGAAAATGTCACCTCTTCCCGTTGCAGATTTAAACAACGGACAACCGGCACTTCAGCGACTTCCCCGCACGAGCCCCGCGCCTGCTGTGGGGTGTGATCAGGGCTCTGCCACCATGCCCTGCTAATTTCCGTGGCACAGGGCTCATATTCTGAAGCCACAGCCTAGCTACTGTCTGAGAGGAATTTAGGGAGAATTAAAGGACTCCTCAGAAATGCCCTTTGCTCATTCCTGCCCCGCAGGTTCTTGTTTACACTCTCAAAAATGGAATCCAGCATACGGGTAAAGTATTACTGCTCTGGTTGCCTGGTCAAGTGCAGGGATACCCATAATGAACAAGCATACAAGGTTTAAGATCAGGTTTTAGGCAAAATGTTGAGGTTTGGCGTTTTGCTTTTTTTTAAACAAAGACTTTGGAAAGTGAAATAAAAACATGGACTGCCAAGCACAGAAAAATGTGACCTGCTGGGTATGAGCTCAGCACTGGCAGGTTCAGCAGGCTCATCCAGTGGCACGGAGGGCTGCGAGATCCAGGACGTTCCATCTACCCTAAACACCTTGGTGAGAGTTAGTATGAGGTACTATCTTTCAACTCTGAATTTCTGCAATTAGCAAGTTTTGGTTCTCCTTAAAAAAACCCAAACAGCAACAATCAACAAACTTCATAGCTGTACCTGTATTCCACGCTCAGTGCCCGTTACTCATACTGCGGGGGCACGACGACAGGTGCAAGTTGTAAAAATGCTAGCAGATATCTCGGAAAAATAGTGGTGGCTGACCATACCAGTTCCCTTGCAGAGAGAGCTCAGAATTTGGGAGTAAAGGACAGCATGTTCTGGGAGGAAGCTGATCCTACAAGTGCACATGAGCAAAAGACCCAAATCTCCACTATTTTGAGAGGAGGGAGGTAGAGAGCAGAGCCACCACCCGGGGCAGCAGGTCCTGGGGCTGAAGGAGGAGATTGCAACGGCTCCCAGCACAGCAAGTCGCCGGGACCTGCTGCAGAGTTAGAAGTCACAACTAAGCTGAAGGAAGGAAGTTTTCCAGAGAGAAATGAGCTGGAAAGCCCAGTACGAGATGCACAGTGCTCCTGTGACCAGATATACAAAAGACCTGTTTTTTTCCCCTGTGCTTTTAAGCAAAGGATGTTCAGAGGAGCAAAGCCACAGTGACTGAGATCACAGGGATTAACAGTGCCTGCCTTGAAGAGCACAGAAATTCTTTCATGCGCCGGGCTACAGAAAAGGACGGGAGGACTCGGCAGCCCTGTCCGTGAGTGCCAGGGCGCTCCTTCCTTTGAGGAGCATAAATAGTGCAACCGTATCCAAGGGCCACACAGTTCCCACCAGCACCTCTGCACATCAGGGGTATCATCGATACAATCAAGCAGTCAGGCTACCTCTCTGAGCAGATATTAGACCTCTGCCACAGCAAAGTTCGACACAGTTTGGAGACAAAACCAACAGAATAATTGTTGCAATGCCATACGGCATGTGTATTAACATGAGCAAATTATTTTGGTAAGGATTCAATTTCATAAATGTGGCTTCTAAGGCTGTTCCATGAGCACTATAATGCTTCTTTCCTTCTCACCAAAATGAATAAAAACTTTAACGATAGGTTCAGCACAGTACTTAAGTATTTTTTTTTGTTAATTTCTTAAAACAAATTGGATTCCCAGTAAATACAAAACTTGGACAGCTGCATTAAGCAAGCAGTGGGGAAGCAATCTCATAATGATTATCATGCAGAAGTGCACTACAGAAGAATTCCCAGAATTTCATCCAAACTGTTATTTGCTCTATTATAAACCTTCTATAAAACCCAATATAAAAATTCCTGAAGGAAGAGAAAGCATTTTTAAATATTTGCAAATGCCCTCCAATGATTAAAGAAATGTGTGAAGGATGAGATGTTAACGAATGACAACAGAATTAAGAGATACGGTCTTTCTCCTTATTTTATTGCACTGCGAGGGAATCAGAGCAGTTGTAACCATTTTCCTTCCAGCTGAAAGTTTGTGAGGCCAGACCACCTAGCTTTTGATCACAAACACTGCAGGGCGGACTTGTCCCAGATTCCCACATGAGGTGACTCCATGCACAGCAGGTCTGGGGGGCTCGACCCCCAGGTATGTCTCATTCATCTGACGAGGCTCTGGGACTTCAGCCATCAACAGGCTTTGGGGTGAAAATATCAGAAGTGCTAGTCTTGTGGTCTCAATGAATAAAAGCGTGCAGGACTAATGAATCTCAATACTTGCCTGTAGTACCTGGGATTTTGCATAAGCATATTTGTGCATTTCTTTATCTACATTTCTTTATCTATGGCTGCAGGGCAGGAGGAGACAGGACTGGCTAACGCTCATCTGATGCTGCTCTCACCAAGAGTACAGGTACCGATGCAGAGACTTGCACTGCCACAACAGCACCACGTCTGGACACCAAACCCCTCACCTGTTGTCTCTTACCTTTTGCACAGAATTTGTCTTTCAGAAACAAAATAGCTGTGCACAGCAATTTTCATAACGCTTCAAGGGGACTCGTAAGCTTTCTGCAGTGATATATGAACTCACTCCCCTTGGTGCTGCCAGGAGGGAGGTCAGCAAGGAAACATCCCATACAACCAATCGGGTAAGAACATCCACAACTCTAATTATCATTTATTTAACCTTGAAAAAAAAATCCCATTGTAAAGCAGAATATTATTAAAAAAATTAAAAATAAAATCTGTCATCCCATGGAGCAGCCCTTTGCGGATTTAACATCTAAGGCAGGCTCCCAGGAAGCAGGGGTTTGGGATCTTTCCAAACAAAGAGATTCAGCCAAAAAATTGAAATCTCTCTTCTGTGAGCAACTAATTAGACTTTGACAAGCCTTACAGCCATTAACATCCCTCCCCAGGCCTCTGCAGGACATGTTTGCACATGCAACGTTATTTTGGCGAGCCCCACAGCCCCAGGGAAGGAAGGGCAGCGTCCACAGGAGGCAGCAGCACCCGGCCTCGCGTTCAGCCATGCCTTGGGCAGTGCAAAGCTGATGCTAATGAAGTGGCCTCCTGGAAGAGATGCTTGGCATGGGTGCAATGCCGTGCTGACACTTCGTGGCCAAAGATTTTTGCCTGGGATAGCTCAACGATTTTTGTACCTTGCTCCTTTAACTTTTTGCGCTCTCTGTTCTGCCTTAAACAGTCCTATTCTGCCTTGACCCTGTGGTTGAGTTGAAGACAACTGATACATCTCTCCTGATTTTTTTTGCTCTCCTCAGTGGTCGCTGCCAAATGGACTCCTGTAAGCTCTTGGGAAGCGAGAAGTCCAGCTCTCAGACTTTTACCTGTGAACGGGGACTCCACAAGCCGCCATCCAACGGCTTCACAAACTTAATACACCTATCAACCTTGTAGCATTCAGCTGACATTGGAAGAGGCAATTTTCAGCCCACTCACTGTTTTATGGCAGATGATCTTCTGAGGAGGCTGGTGGTGGAGCTCATACTCTTTCCCTGAGGATTTAGGAGCACAAACCACCACATAGATATGACATCCGATCACAGGAGCAGAGGTAACTGCCTGCAGGACATGGAGCCCTCCTGCAAGATCCACACTATGCTCACGTGCAGACCCTATAAAACATAATCATAAATGTGTGTATGTTTATATGTGGAAGAGAAAAAAAGATCTCATTTCTACCAGCACAGTAAAACATGCCCTTCCTTACACAGAGAATGCACAACCACCAGTGATTTTCCACATTTCTCAGCCTAGGAAAGCAGAGCAGACTTTTCTGTGGGGAAAAATTAGGCCACCAAAGGGGAAATCCTGCACTCCACCTCCATGCTGTCAGGGATGGAGAAGAAGGGCAAAGCCTATTCAATGACCAGAGTAAATCCAGGGCAATGCCATCAAGTTAATAACTACCCGACATTATGCAAGCAATACACTAATTTACCCACAGGTTAGAAGTGTCTACTGCTGTTTCATTAAATAGTAATTCTTGCAAATTTGAGAGCATAACTGTAATCAACCCTAAGGGCTTGGTGTTTCTATTGTCACTGTCACTAAACCGCCATAGTTATTCCCACACAGTATAAGGTATATTTAATTTTCTCACTCACATATCACCTTGCCTTCTTACAAATTTATAACAAAAGTTCAGGAGACTGTGCTCCCTCCCAGACGCAGTTTTGTACCTACAAACATGCACCAAGGCAGAAGGGCCTCTGGTGCTCCAAGCAGAGGCATGCACCAGGACTCCTCTTCATCACAGCTTCAGGAGACCTCGCTGCCAGCTGGAAAATCACACGGTTTTGGAAACACTAAAACCCCTGAAAAAGTGTTACCAGGAAGAGACACACTTAAAAAACACCCAACAGTGCTGCAGCAGCAGCTCTTTAAATGTTGGGCCTGATTCATGGTTGGGGTTTATGCCTCATTCCAGCTGATGAAACTTTCTTCATTTTGGCAAAGTTACTCTAGAGTAAAATGAAAAGACTAGACAGATTATCCCAATCCATAACTCAGTACTTTCTTAAAAGTAGTAGAATTCACCCCTACATTGCTTTTTTTTTTTTTTCTTAAACTATAAGCATGACTTAAAAACCAGTGTGTAATTTTCACCCTTGGATCCCTAAGTACCACCTGTCTTCTGTATATCTATTTTTAAGACAGTAAATGCTGCAGACTGAAATTGTCCATACTGTTCTGTAACCGACAGTACTGAGTCAATTGTCAAGACTAACCAAATAAATGAACAAATAATAATGACCTTAGTGATACCAGCTCGTATTTACACTGAACTATTATTTCAAATGATGTTTGATGTTTGCTGCTATACAACTATGGATTTATGCATATTGTAACGTGCAATAAAAACTAATGTCAAAGAATAAAGGGAAATACAGCAGAGATGATGCATTTTCCACCTGAGTAAAATGTCTCCAGACTTACTAGTGGTAAAGCGAAAACTGTGTAAAGTAGAATAAGAAATGAAAATGAAATGCGGAAATCTCATTTGTGCCTTCCCTCTATCAAAGAAGTTTTCTTACTGTTTGGGGATATATTAGCCATCAGTGAAAACCAAGCTTGTATTTGCAATAGAAACAAAGGAAACTTACCATTAATGCAAAACGACAATGGTTTTAATCTCTAAAATATACTGAAATACAAAAAAATATTTTGCATGATTTATCAGATTTATGTGTCTGGCAGCCGAAAGGATAAAATAGACGAATAGTCCACGAGGCACCGGTTTTCTCGGGAAGTATAGAGCAAGATTACTGTGCGTGCTGTCTCCATCTAGAATGCTTTCTTTCCGTTAAGTCGTAGGCACCTAGTATTTTAAATTCCTCGCACTGCATCAGGGTTATGGTGCTATGTTACAAAGTTATTCAGAAACCTGATTGGCCATGTTCCTGCAATACATTTTCCTAACCCCAAGATAAAGATCCATGCATCTCTTTACCCTTTAAACAAAAAAGCTATTGTAATAGCATGTAGTGTGATGCATGGCATGAATACCAAAACATGTACATGCACTGCTAAACTGTTTAAGTATGGAAGAAGTAGTGTCTAATAGCATCAGGAAATTGAAATTTAAAAATTTTTCTCACTCACTTATTTGATGAGAACTGGGCTGCTGACAGGTGAAGCAGAAAGTCATTTTTCAAGTTAAATGCCAAGTGGTTATATAGCATAATATTCAGTCAAAATTAACCACCTCACTGCTGCATTGACATACAGCATATTTAATGGCAACTGTTTCTGCAAAGAAAACTATAGACCTTGGGGAGTTCTAAGAAAATGGAAAGAAAATCTTACTAATACTTTGGTTACTTGCTTGAAACAAAGAACGATAGTGTGCCCTAGCTCATGGCAGAGAGAACAAAACACAAGCATTTGTCAAAATTATATTTATAAGTTTTTAGACTCTTCCACATGCAGATTGCATGCTTTAAGTCATCAGATGTGCGTACCTAATTTATGAACCAGTCTGGACCCACAACACAATTTAGGGAGAGAAGAAAGGCTTTTTGGTGCATTTCAAAAAGTTCTTTGCAGTATCTCAGGCTCAGTCTCAGGGTCATGGTCCTGCAAAACGACATCTACAGGCGTTTTGGGCTCTTACTATCACCTCTGAGGACTTTACACAGCTCAGCTTCAAGACTATGGATTGAAAGCACAAACCTCTCTCCAGTGGGAGCTTTGCTTCAATCTTCTGGACTTAATCTGGATTGAATTTTTAAAGCACAAAAGAGTAAAATATATTTTATGTTCTAAATGCCTTTTGAAGTTAGAGTAAGTTGAGTGCATAGCGTAGCTAGCTAGCTTAGCCCTGGAACGAGCACTCTGGTTGAGGGATTGCGCTCTTTAACTGTGTGGGGGGGGTTTCATTTGGGTGTTTGTTTGTTTTTCAAAACATAGTAACTAATCCTTGCATGCAAAAACTTCTTACCTGGAATAGGCTACAAGGAACTACATTTCTTCTCTTTATGCCAAAAAACCCTGACCCGTACAAAGAAAGCTTTATTGCCTGAATAATCAGAGCGCATAAAAAGTAAATTCAGAGATAAAGGAAGCATAAGAGGGCAGTAAATAGAATTTTTAAATGAGAATAAACTCTTATGTGTAATAGCAAAACAGAGGGAACGGCAGGCAGTGGCACACTAGAAAATGTATTTACTTCTTTTGCTAGCCTTTCCTCATAAAAATTTACACTACAGGTGGTAAAATTAGAAAGGAGCAGAGCAGAAAAGAACACCAAGGAAATGAGCTTTGGTGGGATTTCCAGCTTTTGAAGAACATTCAAGTTGTATTTGGATTTTCGTCCCCAGGGCCCTGAAGGGCCAGGCAGGGACCCCAGCATGCTCTCCCACCACCTACAATTTGGATGGAGGCTGGGGGTGGGGGTGGTGGGGTGGTAAGCCTCCAAGGACATCCCCCAGCAATGAGTCCCAGAGAGCTGGTCAATGGGAAGCACCATGGAAAGGGATGGAGACAGCACACGGGTTTCGGGCGTTGCCTTTTGTGCCTCCCTTCTAACAGGAGGATCCATAAACTCACAGCACAGCAGCCGGGCTGCCAGGAGGCCCAGGGAGCAACGGGAATATCTTGAGGATAAGCAAAGCAGGAAAAATCAGAGATCTAACCCAAAGAAAGTCCTCTGAAACAAAGGCAGAGAGAAACTCTTAAGGCCAAAGATCTGCCTGTCCCTTCTCATCAGTAAAGTCAGGCTTCATAAATGAGTATATTGTGAAGGGAGATTATTAAAAAGAAAAACATAGATGGCTTTTTGTATATATCAAAATTCTTTCTTTTGCCTTGACAGGATCAAGCAAATAATTCCTCAAAAAGTCAGAGAGCTATTCAACAGGTGAACAGCTGCCAAGACAATTTGAAAACTCTACATTATGGTCCATCATGTAACTCATGTTTCCTCAGTAAATATTATTCTCTTGGGACATCTCATGCAGAGAAACAGATGCCAGTTGATGACCCAACCTTTTCCTGGTCTTTCACTATTGTTTATGTAAAAGAAATACAGGTAGATATTTATAAATAGAAATTACTCAAATCTCACCAAAGTGATGTTTCCTTATGTTCTGCTCCTCTTCTGTGCCATATATCTGAGGTTTTGCTGGTTGAACTCCAGGGAGGGATGGGGGGGGGAAGAAAGATTGTAGTTAACGTGTATGAAACTATCTCGAGGATTTATGGTGTATGAGAACAGTAAAAACCATAGATTTGTATAATTTTTACTAGAAAAAGATGTATTGAGCTGGCAGCAGCAGTAAGATGAAGGGAAATCATGAAATTCTTCATAGTATTATATGAAAATTGTCAAAGTGTTGGGATGCCCTAATCATCCATGAGCCAGCTGAAAATAAAGTGTATTTATACTGGAATTTTTCAGCATCTTTGGACAGTAGCTTAGCTTTGTTATAAGTTGTAATGTTCCACAAAATACTGTTTATTTTTTCTTGTCATACAATACAGTAATAAAAGAATTGTAAATGTATCTTATTTATCAGCGTGTCTGCACGTTTGGGTTATCACAGGAGACATGGGTTGTTTTTCCTTGAAGGAACGGAAATGTCTGCTGGTTACTTTAGATGAAAACAGGAGCAACAAAAAGCACTACAGAGATATTCCTCCTGGTCGTTGAGTGTGATGCTTCTTACCAATTATATCTTATATACAGTTATTAGAATATGGTTTAAGGGGTTTTGTGACAAAAAGAGAATACATCTGAAATGCACGCCATTATTAGCAGTACCCAGTAATGTTCTATTGCATGTTGGAATTTATGCAATAAAAATGTTAAACAGCCAGTGATTGGATTTGTTTACAGGATCTAAAGAGGGGAACTGGAATGAACCCATGAATAACTTGCCTTGGAGGAGTCTTTTCTAACTGGATACGGATGGATTGGACCTGGAAAAAAGAGACTGATGCAAAGTGACTGTAAAACATTATTCACTTATCTTATTGCTTGGAGTATACTATCACGAGTAGGTTTCTTCATGGTCAATCGATATTGCCCTGGTATTAAAATATTTTGAACGTGACTCATGGAACCTGCTCTTGCAGAAAAAGTGGAAGAAAAGGAAAGAAATCATAGGGAAAAAAATCCCACAATAATCTCTCTCCAGAGAGTCAGTGTGGAGCCAAATTACCCACCCAAGAGCACTGGCTGCAGAACCCACCCAAATGGGACAAGTGCCATGCAGGACTGCTCCCCAGCCCTGGCCATCCGAGCCCTGTGTGCCGCTGTGTCCCAGGGCTTGCTCCGGTGCACCAAGAAGGAACACTTCCCTGGGAGGCAGTTTTGCTAGAGGCACTTCACATTTTGAAGGCATCTCTTGGGAAAACAGACTATGAGTGCCCACTGCTCCATCTCTCAGTCCTCCCTCTGACCACCTATTCACCTTCCTGGGTATTTTACTCACCGGATATACCTAACTATGGCCCCAGAACGTTAAAACTCCACCTGTATGTTACTGATCCTGACTTATACTTGTTATTTCAACTGCTATATTTGTAAGCAGGAACCCTCAGGATTTTCATATCATTGCTATTTCAGTTAAGCAGCTCAAAGTTATTTCCCTGGAATTGATATTAAGTTCTGTAGCATGAATGCCTCTGTGTGTAGATATAAGGATGTGAATGCATATGAAGAATTTTGCAGAACAATTAGCACTTATTAAAATCAATTATCTCTTATAATTGAATGAGATAACTCTAGAGATTAAATAACAGGGGAAAAAATTCTAAAATGACAAAAATGAAAACTATAGAGAGGAGAGTGTGTTATGTAATGGCAATGCCCTGCTCCAGAGGCAGTAAAGACCACGTTTTCCCCCCTGGAAAGCAGGGATCAAACTTTTGGATGTGTAACAGCATTTAGTAGTAAGTTCAGAAAAACTTATTCATTCAACAATACTTAATGCCTTAATTTACTTTCAATATACTTTGAGACAGTAAAATCTGTATTTTAAGATTTGATAAAAAGCTAAAATGAACAGCATTTTCTAGTGACAGAACTGTAAAAATTGCCAAGATGCATTAGCATGATTGCTAAGTGAATGGCATGGCTCAAAATAAGTTTGCAATAATAATTTTATTAATTCAGCATATATATGCTGTTTGTGCTACCTGACTAGAAAGGTTGATGTTAATGTCTGACCACTTATTTATTTATTCTTTGAAACGTTCTTGTCTGATAAGACAGTTATTTCCCAGCGCTAATTATACTGTTACCTATAAATAATTTAAATCGAAGCAAGACTAACAGTACATAAATGTTGTACTACTGGGCCTTCAATAACACATTTTTTTCTGTCATTAAAGTCTAAAGATATGGAAGTAGTAAGTTACTCTGAAGAATTCATAAATGTAAATGCCAAAGTTGAATTTACAACCTTAACTATGTCCCTCATGCTGTCACACATCAGTGATGTACAAGTCTATCAATATATATGATTATTACTGCTGGTTTACTAGGTTGCTTTAAAGATATAGAGTACCTTTATATCAATCACTTCTTCAAAAATAAGACTTCCTCAGCTGTAGGTTTTGTGCTGACCTTTCAAAAGAGTAGACTATTACCCATAAGGAGCTTGGTCAAGAAAACTCCATACTAATGCTTTTTCTTCTTTTTTTTTTAAGCTATAACTTAAATAAATAAGCAAATCACTAGCAAAAATCTACTGATTAGCTCCTCTCCTCCCTCCACTCTGAAAATATACTGATTAGCTCCACCACACATCCAACTCCAAATAACGCTGCTGTCAGTTTTGATATAAGACTTGTGCTTCATTAACATGCAAGCCATGCTCTTGGATTTTTTAAAATTATCATACCTAAGTGGATTCATGGAAATATGAAGCATTAAAACCAAAACAAAACAAAACCCCAAAAGTCCCTCAAAACCCAAGTAAATGCTACTGCAAAAAAAGGCATTTTTATGGGGTTTTCTTCTCCCTGGAACAAACTTCCATGCTGTTTCTGGCTTATGCTTAAATGAAAAGAACAGGTCAGGGATAACACAAAGTAATTTAAAGGACTTACACTGCAATACATAGGATTGCCCACAGCTACACCTTGCAATCCCCCAGTTCATATTTTAGGTCCTGACATAAGAGTTCATAGTATTTTACAATTCTATGTTCCATGTCAGTGGCTGACTGTGGAGTTGAATATCAGTCCTATTTAAATCTGCAAGAAAATAGCTGCAGGTGACATAACCTTTCATGTAGTACCACTGTGTACATATACAAATAATTGAGGCTCTTGACCCTGTCTACGCACATACAACTGTAAGTACAAACTTGACATTTTGATACTGCTTGTAGCCTTTCCCGTTGTTATTTTCTGTTTCAATAATCCATTGCAGGTAGAAAAATGAAAGAAGGAAGCATGAATGATTAATGCTGTCAAGCTAAAATAATGTATTTAGAAAAATCTATAAATCTGTTATTTGTGGCATTTTAAAACTAAACACGACACTCTTCGGTGCCATTCAGCCTATTTTACAGCAGATAAATGTAAACGTTTTGCAGAAACAATGGCAGCATAACCCTTTGAACACTGGTTTTGGCACCAAAAGTTAAAGGGATTGGCTGTAAACGTCCATGTATAAATGAATATTAAACATGGATGAATATTCATACAGTGCTATTAATATTTAATATATATGTATGATGCAAAGTGAATGCGAATAAACTGCTGTTCTTATACAACCTTCCTGCCTTTATCTGCCTGACTGTGTCCACACGTGGACCATGGCCTTATCTCTGGTATTTTTCCCACCCTGCCTCTGTAAAATGAACGATGTCTGGAAAGGACTATATTGTTTAAAATACTTAGCGCATCTACCTTTCTGTCAGACAGAACAATGTGCCTCTTTAGACATTGTATATATATTAGATATATGTGTTCATGTATATAAAAATATTTTGCTCTATATTTAGTAGTCACCATTAAAATTTGAACCAATAATAGGACAGCTGAACACCTGACGACTGATCTTGGATAGTCAGAATTTTCCTTAGACTGTTATCTTTTAAAAAAAAGTTATGATGGAAGAATAAGCAGCACATTTGCCCTCCTTTCTGGGACCAGCCTTGCGTACTGGCCTGGCCCTTATGTCGCTAGCAACGCAGGTCCTAAGGAGGTAACAAAGGCGCTGCTGGCCAGGAGCTGGGCATGTGCTCGCAGTCCCAGACTACAGGCAATTCCCTGGGGGTATCCTAAACATACGATAAACTATCAATGCCACTTGTACTTGAATGAGATCTTTGCAGAACAGTGCAGATGTTAAAACTCTATCAGCGCTTCTGCTGTTTTCTTTCACCTCTGAAATGACAGTCAGGCAATCAAGGCAAACGTTAGTGTATAAACAAGATATTCTCTTTTATAGTAGTTAGGGGCCTTTCATGCTAACAAGATGTTTTCTCACTACAAAGACAAGAGTGTACAACAAAGCAGCTATCTGCTAAAACGTCTTGGAGATGTTACATTTGTTAGGTGCTCTAGCAAGTCATTTAAAATTAAAGTTAATTAAATTAATGTAATATTAGCCCAATTGTTTCACTTGATAAATCCTTAAAACTCAAACTGCACAGCTCAAGTTTCAGGAGACAAGTGAATTAGCAATGCATGTAAATGATCATAGTTTGCAGATTCAAAACATAACTAAAGCAGATCTAGAGCTTGCAGCAAATTTCACCTGAAGTCACAGCAACTGAAGTGCTTTAAGATGCTGCTTCTTGCTAGATATCCATACTGCGCTTGAAGTGTACCTTCGGTTTTAAGTGAAAAGTAACTATACTTTCCATTATATTCTGTCTCATTTTGGGTACATTATTTTCATCTCCACTGTGCTCCTTTGTGGTCAAAAAGTCTTCTTAACTGTTTCCTTAAGACTCTGTATTAGATCTCATCTATGCAAAGACCACCTCACCTACTAGATGTTGCTCTCTAAGACAAGTAGCTTTGCAATTGTTTCTCCAGTTAAATGCCTGAAGAAACTATTATCACTACTTCATGCAAAAGTTAAAATTTTACCTAAGTCATGCCAGGTAACAACTGAAAGGAAGCAAATGTCTTTAAAAATAAAAATAAAATTATTTTATACCATGGAAAATATTAATTAAGATAAAACTTTTAAAATGCAAAGTAAATACATATTGTTGACAGAAGAAATTAGTTTCCTATATAAGCAAGTTTATATTACGGACTTTTTTCCTTCAGAAAAAGACTTACAATTATTTCTGTGATTTTCTCTGTCTTCAGTTTGAAGAGCTGTGCTGCCCAGGACAGGTTGTTCTCTATACTGCTGTTAGTGTGTTCAGCTGCTATTTAACTTCTCAGACCAGAGTGTGAAACCCAGAATAATAACTACCATATATAAGGATAAAAAGCAACACAGGCAAAACGGTTTGAATTAAGTTTGGAGTTGTAGTCAATTGGAGTGCACCCAAACTCCAGAAACTTGCTTAAAGATGCTTACTTCATGCAGCCAATGGGGTTTAATAATTTAAAATTAACTAAACTCTTTTAGTATAAAATGTAATGGCTCTGTCAGAACCAAAGAGCAGAATGCTAATTTAGGATTTTAAATAATAATTCTGAATAAATGGAAATGTCATTAAAAGGAAGGGTTTTTTTTTTTATTTTAAGTGCATAAAGGACACCTTGAATTAATACAAGCCATTAAAGATACTCCTAGACTGAGCAAAGACTTACAAATATCAAAACCCTGAGCGAGCTAGAAAGAATTTAGCTCACGGGTGAAATATTCTGGGTCATAAACATGAACATGTTCATATTGAAAATACTGTAAAAATCATATGTATATTTTGCAAATCATAGACTTCATAGGGAAGTATCCATATTTCTGTGAGCAATATTTTTTGAAAGCTAAGCCCCCTTCTGGAAATTCATCTATACGCACATCAGTGCTTGCCATCATTGCCAGCCACTCCTCCATCTCCTGTTCTCCACACTCATGCTTTTGAATGTCTACATGAAACTCATAAGGAGCTCGTTCCCTTCCTCACCGGCAGCAGTGAACACGGGCATCAGCAGGAATTTTGGCTAAACCGTTTCTGACTGTGAGCAGCATGGGTGGCCAGTCCCAAGGGGACATGTGCTCTGAGGGGACACATGGGAGGGTCAGCATGTCCCCCACCAGCTCTTGCAGGTCATGGGAAGCCAGTCCTAAGGGTACTGAATAAAACATACGATCGGGTTTGTTACAGCTGTAGACAAACTCTTTTCCTAATATTCAGATTAAAAAAAAATAGGAAACGAAGTGCAAAATGTGCCAACTGCATTGCATCTTCTTTTGTCAGAAACATAAAACATCGTCACACCACAGCGATACTCTCACCCAAACATCCACTATTGCTTGGCCACAGTCTTTTCACTGATACAATGCTATAGGCCTCTCCCTAACACACCACCAGGGCTTGAAAGTGGCCGTGAATTATAAACCAGAAGAGGTTAATTTTTAATTGCAGAAAGTAGCAAAAAATTCCATTTCATACAGAAATACACAAACCTTACATAAAATAACTCACTCCCTGACTGGGCAAACTTCTGAAGCTAATTTCTTGTGACTTTGCGTGTCATGATGAGACTTCCCGGTGCCTAATGAAGTGCAAGCTCCCACCTGAGCTGGTGGGAGACCTCTCTCCCACATGGATTCTCCAGCGCAGGTCCCTCAGTAGGGGCATTTGATTGAATTTCCCTCTCCTACCACTCACCTTCACATGGCCTTTAGGAACCTGCTGCTTCTGAGACTTCCACGCCTCTGTCAGAAATAGACTTGTCATCACAAGTGTTTGCATCATCTGGATAAAGATTTACATTCAGCTATTGGAGACCAGGAAGATGCCATATGCTACATGTGCCCTTTCATACAATATTACTGAGAATCAAACAACTACGTCCATTCAATTGCAGTTCTAGGTCTTTCCACAGAATTCCTCTCAGGTCTTCAAGATCTTTGTTCTCATGGTTCCTGGATCCAGGAACACTGACCCTACAGTACTGTATGCAAATAGTTTTTATGATGTTAGCATATGTCAATGTAAATGCACATGTAGACTACAGATTGCTTTCCCCACGGTAAACTTCTATAACAACCCATTATTTCTCACTTCAGCTAATGAGCTTCTACACATTATGTGGTGACAGGAAATGCAAAGGCATTTGGAGCAAAAACCTGGAGGACATGAAGAGGACCTCCTTCTGCGATACTGGAGTTTTCTTATTAAAGCTGAAAGGAATGGCTTTTTTACTGAGAGGTAAAAACTCTACTTGTGCTATGTCTAAAGGATTCACATCTGAATCCCATTCATTCCAAACATGGAATAATAGTCAGAATTTATGTACAGTAGTGAATTTTAAGTGAAAGTTCAAGCCCACAGTACCGCACAGCATGCATGGATTCTGCTGGACTGAAAGACAGCAGGAAACAAATGCACCCATCTGGCCACATAAATCAATCACTGAAATCTGAAGATACACCCACAGAAGGGAAAAAATGATTAATAGATCTGTAATGTGTAAATTTTTTTCTTCAAACCCTAAAATCACACTAGAAATCGCATTTTTGAAGAACACCGTGTCAAGGACATGAGAACTTTGTAATAGTGAGAGTCTTCTAAACCTGCAGAAGAGGCAGGTTAGATTAAACATATACAGTGAACCTGGAAACAGCAGCTGGAAGGGTGGCCGTTGCTGCGTCTATGCCATCCCTACCCACGCACGCTGGATGCATGCCACCCAGTGCTGGACACCACGCAGCAGCACCGCAGCCCTGCCTGACACCCACACTCGCATTTTGGTGTAAGCGATTCCTATGGACTAAACGTCATATTACTTTTGCTCTATATCTAATTCTCTCAATAGGTTCAAGTCTTCACCGCAGCATCATTGCTGTTGCAGAAACTGATGGATCAGAGGCTCTGCTGGCACCTCAGGACTAAATATGCGAGTTTCATTTACTGCAGGTAGGAAAGCCCCCAAATTTTCGATGAAGCAGGCAGTGTACTCTGCACAGAGCTCAACGTTAGAGTTCAGCAATCGGGGTAAATCCTTCTGAAAGACTTCTAAGCTGAGGGCTTGGAGGAGGCACTCCTGGATCTGGTCATGATCTCCTGCCTGCTCTGTCTGGTACATGGGACATTTCTGCACCTTAGGTCTACTGACTCACCTTAAAAAAAGTGTTATGCTAGATGTATTCCCAGGCACATTTGGCATTAAAAATGCAGTAATTTGTTTGACTTTGGCTCATGGTTCAAGTATTAGCTCCTCGGAAGCCACCTACCTCAGAGACAAGCTGGGGTCTCATTAGTCACTTGCTAAATGAAGCCCTGACATTCAGTCTGTAGCACTGTGATACAGTGTCTCACAGCTTTTGGGGTTTATTTCTAAAACTTTGGACAAAATTTTCATCTCTCAAATGGACTTTTTCCTGCCAATAATATGCTGATGCCTTTTCAAGCATCTTTGTGGGTCACTTGGGAAGGAACACAACCATGCACCAGAACACAGATGCGGCTGAATCCTTTGACACCATTAATGAGTTTTGTCATTCCACAGGAGTGGTAATTGTCTTCACAATGTTTCGGGACCAGAACCAGCCATCTTAATCTAAAACAGCCTGTCTTACCAATGGGAAGGCCTTGAAAACACGGTCGTCTTAAATTGGCTGACACAAAGCTCACCCCTATTTCTATCAACATTGCAATAAATAAATTATTACAGTCAAAGTACTGCCACTATTGTTATTAGCAGCCTGCAAGGGAAAGTTGAATTAGAAGAACACTGAAGAGTGAAAAAACTTCTGATGTTCATCTCTATTTCAAGTCAGACTAATTCCACTGGAGAATGTGTTACATACTCACCAGCACAATGTCTCCAACCTTGGTTCCGGTCACTGTGGGCATCCTATTAACAATCACCACCACATTTTTTTTAGTTTTTTTTGTCTTCCTTTATTCACTGACTTCTGCAAACCTTTGGGAGGAGAAATGAAGACTACTATAGCAGCTTTTAAATTGACTCTTATATTAAGAATGTTATGTTTTTTATATCCGCTCTGAAAGGGTAATATGAAACTTATGAAATATTTACTAAGTGTGATGCATAAACAACAAATCAACTCTTTTCCATTAAATATTTTTTGTGAAAGATATTTTTAATAAAATACTGCAGCTTGCAATTTAATTACAATGAGTAATTAAAACTTAGAGGATAATCATTTTTGGCAAAAAGTCAGTTTTTGTTAAAATTTTAAGATAGAAAAAAGATGCATATTACGACCATAATACTGTTAGTAATTAAGATAAATGCATCAATTATTAAAGATGCAAACATGTCAAGCAAGCATAACTAATTATTTGAGCATGTTAACAGTTGTTTAATGTTAACAAGCAGTGAATTATTAAAGACCCCATGTGTCACATTTTGGACTGCATAAAATATAATGTTCTGGAAGGGTTTATGATTTTCAGGTTTTGCTTAGATCTTTCCAGTCAGATAAGCAATAAATTTAAGATAACTTGCATTTAAACTGTATTTCTAAAATAATTAGCTGTAATTGTGTAATGAAATGTTGTATTTCTCACTTTATGAAGACTTCCAAATTCAGTTAAAATGACCAAAATATATCAATAGGTGTTCTGTGCTGTAAATATGTGATTTCTGCATATGAGCGTGCAATTTCTTCATTAAATAGATACAGTATTTTAGAAGCTTAAACTGTCAGAATAACAACTAAACTGAGATGAAAGAGTGCATTTTATGTGAGCTAATGCTCACATTGGTACCTGGTTTTGCATTTCAGTGGTTGAATACCATCCTACCAAAGGAAAGATCTGCAAAGATCCCCTTTGTCCAACTCCTGGTGACTGCTAAGGCAGCTCCTCTCCCATCTCCAAATACCTGTTAGTGATCCCACAACATCTGACACAAGAATAAAAACCATCAGAATGGTTTAGAGTTGCACAAACTATCATTATAAGTCCTGACACTCAAATTGTCCTGACTGTGATTTTGGTGGGGATTTCTGTTTATTTGGTTTTTTTTAAGGCAAACATAAAATTAGACTTATTTCATGTGATAAGGCTTCTTTGAGTTGGAAGTTCTTCCAGTAGTCTGAAAAGTAAAATTTTTAGTTCCAAGCATTAGCTGTTAAAGCCTGAATGTTGGTGAGTCTCAAAAGAATTTATTGCAAATCAGCAAGGAGAAGTCATAGGATCAGTGATTTGAATTTCTGGATTTTACTGCGATATCTTTGCAGCCCTACCCAATCGTGTTGGCAGACAGACAGAGCTGTCCACCCAGCTGAGGGGTCTCAAGGTGGATGTACCCTGAGCGAACATCCCCCCAGGTCACGGCTGAGCCTCAAAGATGGATGCCCAGGGCTTGGCACCTCTCATGCCCTCCACAGCTGCTGCAGGCCTGCAGGCATAACCCCTCCTACCTTTACACTGGCGAAGCCATCTAGATTAACTCCTGTGCTGTTAGTAACAGCAGCTGCTAATCTAGATTATTTTGACAGAAACAGGGAGAAACCACACAAGTGTTTACCATGGCATGTCAAGGGGAAGGTGACCTCTGAGCCTTGCTGAGCTGGAGCCAGGACGTTTGCTGATGGTCTTGGAAGAGAGCAGGTCTTCACCACCAATGTGGCAAGGCGGTGGGGCTCCCTTACCAGAATGGGTGCCCACCACCATCTTGGAGATCGCTGGTTTGAATTCATGTCAGGGAGAGGAGAGGCCTGGAAGCACTAAGAAAACATTTGTTTGGTTGGTTTTGGCAACATATTAATATGAATTAATGTTTGCAAAGCTCTTTGACATCTTTAGATGAAAGAAGCTATGCACAAATATTAGGCTGTTAATTGGGTGGCTGGAGGGTATGCAAACAGTGCAGACCCAATGCAATACTTACGGTTCTTCACACTAATGTTCAAAATCTCTTCTGCCCTGCAATTAGGCAGAAGTTTCAGCCATGCAGTGGGAAGACAGGTCTGACCTCCAAAAACTTTAAAGTGAAATTTACCCATGCCAGCAAGGAAGAGCTCGTGATGACACACACCAGCCACGCTGCCCAGGTCCTCCTCAGTGCTGCGCCAGCAGGATAAGCACGTTTCAGGGATCCAACGTGGAGTCTTGGGGGCAGAAAGGACAGTGAAGCTTCTTTGTCATGGTCTGTTTTCTAATGAAAACAATCTGATATATCCCCCTCTCCCAAGAATATCTGAAAGGCTGCTGCCCCGAAATGTAATTGGAGTTTATAAATCCAAGCCATCACAAAAGCACAGAGGTCAAAGCTAGACACACTGGTGGAAAGATGCTGATAACAAAATTACGGGAAGTTAGGAGAGCTGCACCTCAGGCCCAAGACAACAGTGGGATTCCAGGTGCTGGAAGACAAGCACGTCTTTTGCAGATAATTTACTGCTCTCAAACACACACAAAGGAAGTTTGGGGACCCTACTGGTCTTTTTTTTAGTTTATCTTATTTAGTATTTTTCCCCCAATTTTTCTTCCTGTTTCTAGGTGACCTCCCTCCTGTGACAAGGTCTCCCCATTATGACAGTGAGCTCTGATGATAATGTAGGTAACATTCAGACTGAGACCAAGTGCAGCAGAAAGCTATATTTCACTCCTGACCTTCAGCTCCCCCTCTAGTGCAATGCACACATTATATTTCCTTTCACTCATAGCAGGACCAGTGAAACAACGCCAGATGAAATAAGTGACATTTCCTTACCTAGATACCAGAGATGAATAAAATAGTTTTGCCATTTTCACTGCATGCACGATACTTGCCACACAACTTTGTTTAGCTCACATTAGATATTAAGATCTCTGCTTAGTGGAGGCAGGGGGAGAAAGACGATGCAGACCCCACCCCGGCACACAAGGCACAGCTCTTTGCAGCATGCCCGAGCTGCTGCAGTGCCAAGGGCCTTCGGGGGAAGCTCCCGATGACACCCCGCGAGGTTTTCCATTCATCTCTGCTATCCCAGCCAGAACAACACACCCGCTACAGTGTGGGAAAAGGTCCTGCTGCCGAGCCGCTCCAGAGCCCCAAACCCAAAATCGCGAGTTCTCTCCTCTCCAGCACCAACTGCTGCACTACACAGTAGCGCTGGCAGAGCTCCAGACATATTCCTTTATGTGTCAGGCCTGAATCTCTTCATATGTTAGGGTAGAGCTGCATGTACAGTACTTCCCTTACTTCCAAGGCGGTTTTGCCATCTGTTTCTATTATGGGAGTTTATGGCACAGAATACCTCAGACAGTACAGTATCTGTTTCTTTTCTGCGCTGCAGTTATGGTTGCTGTGCTGCTTTATGAACAGAATGATAAAACTTGGAGCCTTCTTAATTCTCTCCTTTCCACTCCCATTTTTTTCATCGCACGTTGCAGAAATGGAAGGATTTTTTACAGTTCGTATTATTATGATGAGAAGTGATTTGAAAGAAAGTACGGAATTTATCAGGAAATGGAAATGTGACTACAAGGCAGCTTTTAAAAATCCTTTAATCATATCATGATTAAGGAGGTTTTTATATTGTTACTTCTGTGTTCTGAAGTATATAGAATTTTGTTATAATCTGAAATTTGCCTTTTTTTTTTTCTAAAGAAAGAAGAGCCTACTTGGCATAGATAGTCTCTCATTCACATCCATTAAACTCCTGCACTAAAGCAGAGACTCCAAAAAGGAGAAGGGCTCCATGGATTTTCATGAGTAATATTTCACAGTTCTTCACATCCCAAAACCAAAGCATTTACTGGAAGCAGTGTCAAGTCCGTACACTCATGTCCCCCATCAGCATGTTCTCTGAGAACCCTTCATTCCTTGAGGAGAGAAATCATTTTTCTGCTGTAAACTTTAGATAGACATTTTTGTGACGCGGAGAGCTATTATCTGTATGCAACAGTGTCACATTTTAACCGCATTTAGACGGTGAATGTTTGCAATCATCCTCATTGTCTCTAGCCCACGAGGAGGCGGGGTTGTTGCACACTTTAAAGAATGAATGAATGAATGCAGGCTCATGGGCAGAAGATTAGATAGGTATGAATTTGGCAAAGAAATCAAATATAGACACAAAGAAATATCTTATTTGCCCATGGCTGGTTCGATCACATGGTGACCATCTGGAATTTAGATCAAGCCTTCAATAAAATACAAGGGACCACACTTCTGCGGCACTCTCAATGATAAATTAATATCTGAGCTGGAAGTACTACAAGAAAACAGTGATAAAGAAGACAAAAGCCACATCTCACATACTCCAATTGCACTCCATTTCCTGGTGTTTCTTCACTTCCCCCCCTCCCGCCCATTAATATAAACATTATATGAGAAGTATAGTGAGAGCAATAAAAAATAAATGGCAATTAGAGCCAAGATCCAGAGCTAAGACAGGAGGAAAAAAGGAACAGAAACATTGGTCCTGATGGCCTTTTCCTGTTCCAATTTTTTTTAATGTTCTTCTGACCTTGATTAGATCTGCAACTTCTCATGTGAGGCTTTGAGATGAGTCCTATATTTAGATAAAAAAAAGCAGTATCGCAAGTGAACTGCAGAGCATGCAGGGATCCATACGTACTTTGCCATGTTTCTGAACCACACCATTGCCCCTTATTTGCCCTCCTGCTGGTAACAGATTTATCATATTGCCTCTTGGGCGCAACCTGCAATACAAAAGCCCTGGAGCCCTCTGAGGTGCTTCAGGGGTCTCTGCCGCCCAGGAGCTGCTTGCGTCCTTGGAAACATCTCCCCATTTACCACAGCACCTTGTCAGCAGGACAGCTGTGTTGGGTGATCTTAGCAAGCAGTTTCTTACCTACTAGTTCAGAGCCAATGCGTATGGCCACCCCCAAAATCCAGAGCTGGTGAGGGATGCCTGTGGAGCCCAGAGCCCTTGCCTTGGGAGCACCGGCAGAAGCAACAGCCCATGCCCGGTCCCTCATAACCGTGTGGTGCCGGACACAGCGGGTGTTGCCCTCTCTTGTGGGCAGCACCATGCAGGCCAATGCCTCAAAGCAGACCAGTAACTTGGTTCAGCTGAAAACTAAGTCAAGAAAGAGCAAACATGTTAGTTTTCAGGCTCGCTGCAGCCACACAAAGGTGGACCAAAGAATGTCTGAGGTATAAGCAAACTTGACTTTTACTGGCTTAATAAAGTGACCGGTGATGCAGTTCCTGGGCTTTACTCCTCTTTTGAAGTGGGATCTTTTTAGCACAAAACACAAGTCCCTCTCCCTCAACCACTAGTTCACATTTCATCGCATCTTCCCACCACCTTCAAGCCAAAGGTATTTACATGATCTTTAAGAGCTTGGGAGCCACCTCCTTCCTTTGCCTTCTCCCCAGAGGATCAAAAACTGTGCTGTACCCAGAACACACATGGTGAAGGCCATTATAAGGGGTGTGGAAACACAACAACGATCCCCTGTCACTACTTCCAAAGATGCGGCACAGCCAGCTGGACCACAGCAGGAACCCTGGCACTGGAGTGCTCTGGCAGGGCATTCCTAAGGTGCATTTCTAATAGCTCTAGCATTAGTATTTCTGCAACCCTTCAATATTCAGAGAGAAATGCAGAAGGCAAACACAATAACCATAGTTACCTCTCCTGGCAGCATGGATCAGAACATACTTCCGTTGCGCCTTTACACAAACCTGCTGATGCACATGGGGTTTGCTTCCCAGCACAGTAGCCATTGCGATGTCTGGTCAGGATTATAGATGCTCTATTGCAAGTCTTTTTTCCAACTGGGAATGAAAGGTGCTCACTTTTCATGGATGGTATGGATGCATGTTTGTTTGGGCCACAAAGGAAAACGCAAGTCCCCTCTTGTGATGGATAAGAAAAAGAAAATATAAGACTATCAGGAGAATTGGTAAAAAAATACAATCTGGAAAAAAACAAAGGGGAATACTTTGCGCCTCTCTATCAAATAAAGTGCTCACACTATGTTTTAATTCTAGTTGAGAGAGGTAATATTCACATCTCCTGTGAATATCCTTCAGGCCCTCTCAGAGGACAGTTACGAACCCCTCTGTGGCAGTTACCTCCTTCCTTTTCCTTCTGTCAGAGAACAGATTTTAAGAACTAAATGAAATATTAAAGGTTAAAAAAAAAATCCAGGAGCCCTTCAGTTTCATTTGTATTTTAGGCTTAAAGGAGTGATTTTTTGCTTGCTGTTTGGATCAATAGATTATTTCAGTAATAGAAATACTAATGTCCTTAAATCTATATTTTTTTCCCTGCAAATCACCAAAAAGTCTCTCTCAGATTAGGCCTCCCAACCAACTGATTTAGTTATGTGTCACAGGAGCCTCAGTCTCTCGTTTTTCTCTTTTCCTGGGCTGAAGGAAATGCTTATTGGTACTGTACTTTAAATCCCAGCCAATGGAAAGCAATGTTTCACCATTTATCTGCCCCTGACATATTTTTATGTAAACCGTTGCAAAGGGAAGGCATTCACATATGTTTTACCAACTCTACTAAAGTACGAATAAAAGGCATCCAAGGTTCAAAGAGTTAAATTACCCAACGGTTTCCCCCGCCGTGCTCACCCCCCACCCTAAGCCCCTCTCTCCTCTCTCAGGGCTATGCTTGATTTATGGTGTGATCCATCCCTGTTGGGAGTTGACAGTCACTTTCATTTTCTGGTATTTTTTTTCCTTTCGCTGCCAAGGTCACCAGAGAGAGGGCCCTCCAAGTTTTCTGCATTCGTCCTCCTTCACCCTTCCACCGGCTTGGCCTCATGAATCATCCCGTCTTCACATTGAACTCCTGATGCTTCTCTTCCACCAAACTGCCCGACTTCCGCAATTTTTCTTCATTCTCACTAACAATTTGGTAATGAAATATTGATTTTTAGTTAGATTCAAATAGATGTTATTAAGTTTGCATTGATAAATCGTTCCCTTTCTCAGGCTGGAAGTACCTCAGTCAAATTCTAACTGCGCTTTCATACCTGGTGATGTATTAATTTGACATATTTGTCACCCAAGCTGCCTGGCTCAGACTTAGAGGAGGGCGTCTGTCCTAATTGCTGCTATTTCACAGAGAAGGTGTAATTCTAGCTGATTTCTTCCAAGGATTTTAGCCCTAAAATAAGATCTTTGCAAGTATTTTCCATGGGGGTTTTATTAGGAAAACAAGCAAACAAACATTTTTTTCCAGAAGGGAGAGGTAGGCACTCAAAAAAAGCACTGGCCAATTAATGATAAATGTTTTCAGTTAATTTTGCTAATTGAAACATATTAAATATCAATGAATTTGCCATGGATTCAAAGACAAGTAAGTAGTTCTTTTAACCTTCCTCAGTGAGAACTGCGGGATATATAAGATTTTTAAAAAATCAGCTGAAAAATAGCTGTTCCTTTAACTGGTTCAATGAAGTGACCATTCCCTGCACATGGCCAGTACAGCAAACCCTCTGTCAGAGTTGAAGGTGGGACACAGGCAACACGAGGCGGCAGAAACCGTGTCAGCATTGCATCATCTTTCACCTACGCAGGGTGTAAGGTTCCCAATCCCAAGACTTCACCGAGGGCAAAAATTGTGATCACAGATAGAAATACAAATAAATTACATTGAAAAAGAGACACGCACGTGCCCCCTCTGAAATACCCAGGCCTTGTTCTCCACCACGGTACTGCTTCAAAAATAGCTGCTGCTCAAGCCCTCGGTGCCCCCGCTGCCGGCTGTGGCCAGCAGTGCCCGCTGGCAATGCACAGGGCAAAGACCATGGAAATTCAGCTCAAATCCAGCTGACAGAAGGGGAGGGAAGGACACACACATTCCTATTACCACTCTGCGTACGTCTCAAGTAACAATTAGTTTTAAATTGCACATAACTCAGTTAAAAATTTAGATGGAGGTTTGCAGCTCCATCAATTCGAGGACTTGAATTTCAGCCAGACCGCAACCTGAGCTGCCTTTTTGCGTGTGTCATTCTGCACCTGTAAAAATTCACCTTCCCAGCATCCCTGTAGCAGATACCAAAATACATCCTTCGTACCACAGCTACAAAAATGAATCCCGTATTTACTGTGAATGGATAAAGCACAAGTGTGATTTCTTACCCACTAAATGAAAAGCTACCTGCTGAAAAGTCAACCTCCAAAGAGTATTAAAAAAAAAAGAAAGAAACAAGTAGCCAGCAATATGTTACTACCTGTGCTCTAACAGGAGTATTGAGCTCCGTTGTGCTGACTGATTTCAAGAGACAGGCATTGATTAATTAAGCCCAATTGCTTCCTATGCTCCTGTGTCACACCTTTTTATTTACAAAATAATTTAGTATAAAACAGGAGGTAATTCTTGGAAATTAGCTTTCAAATAGTCAAATGAATTTAGTTGGTGCCAGCTGAAAGCTTATTTAAAAAAAAATTCTACAAAAGGAAATGTTTTTCAAAAAAAACCCCAAAACTCCAGTTTAGAGGAGCCAAAATATTTATTGCTCAAGAATTTAACTTTTGGCATTTAACTTGTTTGCCGTATTCCCCATGCTACGCAGAGTGATGTAAATGCAACATTTTAGTGGCACTGGTGGCTGCTAACTCCACCCATAGCTACCATTGCATTTCCTAAAATAAAACAAACCGGAAAAAAGATGTAACACCATAAACCAACCGTCATTATCTCCCCTCCACATTGATACTGTAATAAGACTGTTTAAATGAATCAGACAGCAGAAGGGATGCATAGATTTCTCTACTTATGTAAGTTCATTTGTTGTTCTCACATTCCTCCTCTAACACTTCTAGGATTATTTAGTGCAATAAGTAATTATCAATCCGCTTTGGAAAGCCATTATACATTTACATACTCTTCAAAGCTGCTGTTACTTTTATTGTTTCTAATGCCAAAATGGGAATGTGAGACGAGAGCCTCTCTAAGAGCAGGTTATAGTGAGTTCAGTGTGCAGAATGCAGTTTGTAGGATGCATATGGGAATGAGTCATTTCTGAGAAACATAAAACACTGAGTTATCAAACCTTTTGCTAGTCAATTATTTTTCTTTACTATGCTTGCTAGTAATGACAACTGCTATGAGAAGTATGCTCTGCAGTATTATTTCTACTAACTGTTATTAATCTGGTGGAAAGCAAAACATAGCTGGACCAAAGCATCCCATTTAGAACCAAAAAAGCATGATAATTCTGAAAGTAAAGGTAAAATTCAGATATTTTGTGGAGTCCTCCTTTCCTTCCGCTACAGGGCAGGTATTACAGAATGCACAAAGTGAAATTACCCACTAGAAAACCTGGGTGAATTGAATAGCTGAGCGGAAGTGTGACAGACACGCTGTCAGAGCCTGCTACCAGCTCAGTCAGATAAATATGCACTTAGGGAATTAAAACATATATACACGTACAAGCAATATTGACTGTAATGGCCTTTTGGGACCATCAAGTTCTAATAATGTATGTTAAATATGGAAAATTGGCAACGCTAGAGTATCACAAGGCATTTAGGAGTTACTCCTGCCAGGTGAGTGGCCAGATGCCAGTGTCACCCTGCCACGGATCGCAGCAAGACAGTTTCTCCTCTTAAGGCTTGTTCCCTGGCAGTGGGTGGCTCAGGTTCGTACAGGGCTGCTACTAACCTCTAACAAAAACAGTGCTTGCATCTACCCTCGGCCTCCCATGCTCCACACACCACAGTTCACATTTCCAGCGAAATCTAGAGTTGGGTCAGGAGCCCAACCTGCTTCCCAACTCACAGCGTCCTAGCGTATAGGGAACAAACCCCAGGTACTGATAGGCACCTTGAAAGCACATTCATAGACTTGACGGGACTATGTGGTAAAGCACAAGCTGCACTTTGGCGCTTGCTCCTACCTATGTATTTGCTACATGGTAGTGTACAGGTGATGCAGTAATCCACCCTCACAGAACACATTTTACATGTCTAATGCTAAAGCACCGGTCCAGACATCTGAGATAACGCAGTAGAAATCGAAATACTTACAATGGAAAGGTTTCCCCATTGCCACCAGTGTTCCTGGTGTTGGCCTTTGATGGCCTGCCACCGAGGTGAAGGGAAGGAGCTGCTGTCAGCCAGGCTCTGCCTCCTGCTGCTGCTGAGCACAGGCTTTTTACATTTTTCCTGTCAGGTGACATATGGGAAGTCTTCTAGGAGAAAATTTTATGAATTCTAGGAGAAAAATTTATGAATTCTAGGAGAGAGTACCACATCAATAGCACTGCTGTGTTTCTTAATGCTGCGTTCCTGGACTGAGGAACAGACTGAGCCCTTCGCATACACCATGGTCTCTGGAAAATCCAGACTAGGCCGAAGGGTCGTCATCTCAGGGTTTCTGTTCCCTGTGTTAAAAGACTTTTGGGTTGTTTCAGAAATTAAGTAAAAAAACCTTACTGTAATTTGGTAGGGACATGTTGATTCAAGGAAGCAGCTGCTGAACGAGCCAGAGATGAAGTAAATAACAAAGCTGATAGCAGAATTATCCTGTGCCCCCTTAGCAATGAAAATGCGGACTGGGCTAATTCTTAGTAAAAGAAAATATTCTTTCTCATTTTCTTGGCAGGCATTTCAGCTTGGCTGCTTCAAGGCAGAAGCTGAAAACTCCCACAGCTAGGATCTTCCTTCCTGGGCACCTCTTGTGTCATCTCCTGTACGAGAAAAGGACTTCTCTCTCTTCCTACTGCACTGTCCTCCTTTCTTCCCCAAACTTTTCCTCCATCTAGCCATGACCCTTTACTCTGATGAGAAGTAATTAAGTTGAAAATAACCCATGAGGACTGGAATCACCCTTTGCGAACCCAGAGTACTGACCAGCCAGCCAGGCTTGTATTCACACAGCAGCGCTGCTCTCAAAAAAGGTGAGATATGGTAAACAGGCTGGAATGTAAGCCTGTGTGAAAACTGGTGTAGTTTCCATAGGAAAGATGTGGAATGGTTCCCCAGTGTAATCAAATCTGAGTGCATAGTTTGGGGAGCGGGAAACCCGAGTTAAAAGTCCTTTAATAAACAAAGGTGGGCATCGAACCCAAGTCCCCACATCCTCCTGGCAGAATATCCCAATTAAGCTGCTTGGTAAAAACATCATCTTTTGTGATGTTGATCCTGTTCTAGTGCTGCCCCATATGCCAGGGAAGCTCAAGATAATCAAGGTTCATCTTTTAATTTTGCTCAGGGCATAAATTCATACTGCTCTCTGCCCCCTCTTCAAGGCATCCCACATAGAAGAAAATACTGTTTACCTTGGGGTAATGCTGGCTGCCAAGTCATCATTAGCCACAGTCTTTCCATATGAGATTAGGGTTTGGTACATTCACTGATAGAAAATGCAAAGAGCAAACAGTAGTGACCCAAGTATGTCACACCATCCCTGTTTTTCTGCTCTGAACTGGGGATTTGGTGGTAATGGAAATAGACGCCAACTAATAGTCAACATGTATAAACAACATATATGAACAAACACAGCCTTAGGATTAAACACGTATTGAATTACCTCCAAAAGCAGTTAGTTTAATGTTACTGTGATTGCAATCAGAAAGGGGGCAATTTATTTTTCCCTATTTGAAACATTTAAAATCAATATGTTTGCCTTGTGAATATTCCAACACTTATTCTGAATACAAACCCAAAACCTATCAAAAAGGCTTAATTACACTAAGTTTTCCATTCCTTTCTGCAACTTCACCACCATTCCTCTTTCCTTAAGATCTTTCTTCTGGTGCTTTTTCTTTATGTTATTAGTGCTGTCTATAAAATATGAATCCCAATTCCATGATCGTCATAAAAATCATAAAATTCTATGCCTGCCATGAAAATATTACATGATTTATTTTTGTGTGAAGTATATATTAAATCTAAGTATTGGAATGATATTTTGCCTCCTTGACATCAAGAACTTTAAAAGACGCACAATTTCTACTCAATTGCTATTATGTTAAGTTTCTTTCCTTATTTTAAAACAGATATTTCAGAAGCTATTTATAGATTGAGGTTAATATTCATATTGCCATATGCTGTACAGTATTTGCTCATATACCCTCTTCATTTTTATTTTATATGACATATGGTGGCTGCATTATACACGGCATTCTCCTAATGTATTGCATATGCATATAACATTTAATACAATAATGTGTATACACACTGTACATTTTACACAAACAGGTTTTGAACCAATAAGACAACATAGCTCTTTAACTGTGCTCAATGCTGGACATGTTTAAGGAGAAAAGGTGTGGTCATAAATGCACGAGACCTCTCTGCTTCGGATGCTGGTGTAGACCCATACCCAAAACACTGCAGGGACAGAAAAATACGACATCAATGGAGAGGGAGAGGAAACTTCTCTGGTGGCTGAGGTTCTCTCCCCACTCACAATTACACACAGCAGCCTTCAGTGGCTTGGTCTGAGAGGTTGCCATATGGGAGCCTTAAACTCTATATCAGCCTTAAGCATCCCACTGTTACAACCTGGGGGACATGTTAACAAAAGGCAGGATTTTTCCCCTCTTGTGGACACCAGAAGTTTAAAATTGATTTTATTGCCTTCAGCTGATAGGTTCTTAATCTCACATCGTAATGATTCCCATATGCAAGGTACTGTCACTAGATCTAAGCAAAATTATTCTACCAAAAGCCTTCTCTCCAGTTAAAAAAAAATACAAATATGAAAACAGGGAAACAGCTAGCAAATTAACTTCCATTTCACTGCACCATTTGCATTAGTAAAAGTACAGCAACACTAAAAAATAAAAATCTGAGAATATTGAAACATTTTAAACAAAAAAATATTCAAAGACTGAAGTTTTCTTTGACATTTTCTTCCATTCTGTTTTGAAAGCTAAAAAAAAAATCAAGTAAGGGAAATAAAAAAATTCATTTGACTCTGAACTATTTATCCACATTTAGTATTGCCAAGGAACGGAAACATCAGTTATTCACACAGCTCTAGTCATCATAGCACTCTATAAAGATCACTGGTCACAGAGCACTCAAGAACTAATAATTAGGTTTTTTTCTTTTTAAGCGGGAAAAAGTCCTCATGCTAATAATCAACAAGTACGTAACATTTTCCATTAAATCTTCCAAGGTTCAACATGTCTACAGCATTCTAATGCTGTGACCCATGGTTTATTGAATAATTTCGTAGCTTTTTCCCAGAACAGGATTCTTGCCATTGCCATGTATCCCAGCCTTGGTGCCACCATTGTTTGCCAGGCAAAGGCAGGGCTTCTTGTTTCAAGAGGAGACTTTGGTCAGCATTTCTGAGAGGTTAACTACAGGATCACACCCAAACTTAGAAGGGAGAAAGGAGTGGGGAAAGAGTGACTTGCACCAAACGCTTCCTCAGGAGTTTGCCTGTCCTCTCTTCAAGAGAAATGGAGTTACTCATTATCAACAAAAAACAACTCCATCCTGGTTTTGCAGGAGCACCTCGCTCCCTTCCCCATTGGGCATTGCATACTACCTTTGTCCTTTCCACTAATTAATATTAATAAATAATATTAATAATAATCAATATCAATCAGTAACAATTAAGAGGACCTCACGATGCTTTCAACAGACGCAGACATTGCAAACACAAGTACCGACTGCAGAACCAAAAGGTGTTCTGGGGTGTGTTCATGGGTTCTTGGTGATTCCAGTAGGAACATGGAGCACAACTCAACCTCTGTGACACAGTTCAACACCACACAATTCGATAGTCTTGCGTGTATCAAATTCCCCATTCAATCAATAGGAACTTCTATAAATGTGGAGTAAAAAGTACTTATCCTAGAAAAATTTGAATTTGTAGTTCAAAGGTTTGAGAAAGTCTATTGACTTTAGTGGACTATGGATTCCAGCCCTAGGACCTGTATTCAAAAAGGCAGGCAAGGACAAAACCTGCTTTTCTTTCTATACAGATCATCCTTGTAAAAATACATTCTCATAAAATAGTTCCAATACCTCAAATGCACACCCCCCATCCCCAATCCAAATGACATATAATTAAGCCATCTGATCTTCAGATGCTTTTTTCCCCCCTGTCAGAAACAATGAAGAAATAATCAGATTTCTTCTAGAGCCATAGGCTTTAACTACAGTATCACGTACAGAGAACAGAAAGAAAAGCCTAGACAGGATGCAGAAACCATGAAGAAAAATTATTAAAGATTTAGGAAAAAGAAAAATCAATCAAGGGAGATACACAAACCTGATTAGGAAAGAAAAGATTGTATGCTCCTATATATAAATATATATATATATAGGCATGTTAACGGGTGGCTGGTTCTTCTAAGATTAAAGAAAATAACCTAAGGTTAAATATCCTTTTGAGTTCCTCTGCTACCATCTACAAAACTGGAAACCTGTTTGCCATGGCTCCAAGCAAAGAGCTGATAAAAGAATATTTTTGCAGTTAAATTTTCTCTTTTTCCACCAGCTCCTGAAGTCATGAGACAAATTCACTTGCCAGAAACTGATTGAGTACAGGGGATTTTTCCAAGTCTCTTTTCTGACCCAGATTTGTGTCTTTGTGCTTTTCGAACAGATGGATAAGATGATCATTCTTTAAAGATCCCAACTTAAATGAAAATGTGTTTAGTGGTTCCAGTGCAGGGAAATACAGTAAGCCATTAAACCATGACAAATTTGACACACACAACAACTTCAGGGAAAAGAGGCCAAAAAAATGGAATGTCTCCCTTACCAAAGCAGAAACTGAATCCGCGTGATTAAAAAGAGCAGCAAGGGAGATAAGAAAATAGCCCTCCTTCCCCTCAGTGCTCGCACCACAGCCTCTTTCAGGAACATTGCAGCACGCTCCAACCAGCCGCCCCCACCCCAACCCCTTCCACCAGCATTACCAAAATTAGCAGAGAAACACGAAGCCCCCTATTAAAGAGATAGCAAAGCTCTACGGAAAAGGTAATGAGACACATTCTGCTAACTACTTGCCCACAATTCACAAATGAATATGGCCAGGCTCAGCTAAAGCAAAAAAAAAAAAAAAAAAAAAAAAGAACCAAGACAACAAAACCCCACTGAATTGTGATTTATAGTAAATCTCTGACATTTTTATGGTTCTCAAACCAATAATGCAAGAAGAAACAGCAGACAGTGAGCTCTTGGCACTGGTATTGACTTCAAGGTCAGTGGAGCACAGAAACGCATTGGTTACTGATAAAATGGCCTCTCCTCCACCCAGCTGCTTCTGGTTTTCAGCAGAGAACTTCTTGGAAACCTGCAGGTGTTTGATATTTCGTGGTACTTAGCTCCCCTACTGCACTTGATAGAATAATTACTTTGTTTAAACTTTTCAATCAACAGAATTTCTTCTTCCCTTGAGCCTGGAATTGCCTTATTTAGTATAGAGACTAAAGAAAGCAGGTTAACAGCCTTTAGTTATTCACATCTACACAGAAGTCTTTTATTCTTGAATCAAAAATGGTATTTCTATTATTATTCTTTTAACTCATATGTAAGGGTAACATGATTGTGTCTGTAAGTAAGTGCCATACTGAATTTAATCATGCTATTTATTTGCTTTGAATTATCCTGTATTCATTTTTTCTGTACTCTTAGGCATCGATAAAGTGGTTCTTACTATTACAGTAAATTAAATGCACTTTAAAAGATTATCTTTTACATTTGTCATAACAAGAATTTACATCGATGTTTTTCTCTCTTTAAGTGGGTATAAAGAACTCCTATACATTTTCTAATTTATTGCGTAGTATTTATTACATGAAGAACGATTTCTTAACTAATCACAACTCATTAAAATTGCAAATTGTTCCCAATAATCCACAGTAAAAGACATCTTGTATCAGGAAAAGGAAAACAATCTGAAGATTTTTAGTGAAGAAACATAACTCTTTTTTTTTTTTTTGTTTTGCTGCTTTTCCTGGATGAAATTAAGTATTTCAAAATGCAAAAACTCTATGGGAAGTAACGAGCCTTTGGAGGAGGGGAGAAGCCAAGTGAAAACATGCTGTGGGAAGGATGGAGGATGGATATGAATGGCACATCTTGGAGCAGATGAGAAAAACGGAGGTGGGATGCTGTGCACAGGGGAGGTACCTCCCTTCTGACTGCATCCCTCTCTCCGTGGATTAGTCCTGCTTGTCCCTCGCTGGCGGCCACGAGTGAAAGGTGTACTGGCGGATTCGTGGCTGCCCTTTCGCAGCCCCATGTCGCGTTGCCTAATGGCTATCACATAATTATTGTGTTTCCTGAAGCAGGCAGTCCCCTAACATAATATATGAACTGCACAAGAGCGTTCTTCATACAGATCTACATAAAGAGCCATTTAAATCTTAGTTGTTAAATACCGCATTCAGCCTGCCAGTTACTTGCCTTTTTTTTTCTTCAGATATGTGGTGTTTTCCACATGTTTAGCGCTGAAGCAGACATTTGTTTGGACTATACGCCTCTGTGTACTTTTTTAATGTAATAAAATTGACAGATGACTTCTTTTTGCAACAGGTTTGGTAGAAGAAAATGTTTTTTTTCTTGATGGCTGTTTAGACAGCAGTCTTAAAAAATGACTAGTCACTAAAATTCCTCATGCTCATTTCATATTGTGTTGATTCATATTAAATTCATGACAACAAAAAAGCAACTTGAGGCACTTTTGGAAATGACCACTCTTTAGTGCTTCTCTCCTCCAGGCTCGATAGGCCCAGAGTCCATAAAGCTGCCTGCTGTCTTGTGTCATGAAAAGAAACAGCTTTGCCTGGGAATGCCATTACTGTGTAATGAGGCATGCAGCAAAATATACCTTCAGCAGCCACTTGATGAAGGCTTGCTGACACACCAGACCAGACAGAAATGTTTTTTTGTGTGTTCTTCCTTATTTTGTCCATCAATCACATCATTAGTCAAAGCAGACAGCCCTGTCAGCTGGGCACAGATGCAGACTGGCAGGCGATCAGTGGACAGGTGTTAGAGCTCTCCCAAAACAAGATCTCGAAATGAGAAAAGGAGTGAAGACCTTGTTCCAAGGGCTGGAATGTCAATATATTAAAAATAAAAAATATATAAAAAAAAAAAAAACAACAACACCCATCAGCAGAAAAGTTCAGAGGGGATGCTCATAGCCACTACACAAAGACTTCGAGAAAAGCTAAAAGGAGCTGCCACTTTGCGTTACATTTTCATTTCTGCCCATATGAGCTGGTGTCGGTGGATAACAGCGACATCCAGCATTCACTGTTTTGAATAGAGTCTAAAGGACATTATGTAAACAGTATTGTACTTCAGTTTCATTAGGAAAATCCTCCATGGCACATGGATTTATTTGTCCGAGGCTTCTGTCATTAAGCTGAGACACTAATACCCACAACGAGCATATATACTTTCAGTTTGACGTGCAAAATGGCAGAGGGCTACACGAGGGATCTCATTTTCATTATAAGAACCAAAAACATAAACACAGCGAGATACATCCAAAGTGCCCCTGGTCACAGGGAGTGCTAATCACGCAGAGGCAAACCCTATGCCTCCCAAGTCCTTATGCAGGCAAAACCCCCACCAACTTCATCCCAGGCTGTCCTCTGCCAGCTTCTGGCATGACAGCCCGCCGACGTTTCACAATACTGCATGTGGCTACACGCACGGCTGCTGCCATAGTGGGGGACCCCTGGCATGCTCGGGGGGGCTTGCGGCTCTCTTTGGGCAGGATGGCCAGGGGGTGAACCTGCGCAGCAGCATCTTCCTCAGATTTCTCAGCCCTCAGTTCTATTTCGGTAAACTGGAGCTAGTTCTCTCTCGCAACGTTGTTGTATGGGTACTTTAAAGCAAAGGGTGTTTCATTTCCTTCCCATCCTCTCAAGCTAGGTTTTAGTCTGCAGTCACACTTTGAATTCTAGAAGGTTTTTAATAATGAACCTGGCTAATATTGTTTCTGAACAGCTTTGCATGCATCATGTGCTCTTTTTGAGTAATATTAGATAATTCTCCAGCTCCTTGTCACCAGCACGTGATAAATCTCCAGCAAAATCTCATTGTTCTGAGTCAAGTCCTTCTCCCAAACCTGGGCAAAAGGGTGCTCTTGTGAGGTCCAAAACAAAATTCTGGAAATACAATTTTATCTATAATGTGCTTCTCTCAATCTTGCTATGGCTGAGTTGGCCAAGCTGAATAAAAGACCTTTTTATTAATTCCAGCTGAGCCCAGCTCCATAGAAAAGCAAGCAGCAAATCCCCCGCTAAGATGAGTGGAAGAGAACGACCCTTTGGGAAGAAAACTGTCAAGCAAAGAGTGCCATCAGGACCATACAAAACGGGTAAAGGTGTTCACGATAAAAGTCTAAGAATTGAACAGCCTGGGCAGGGATACCACCTCCAAATGCAGTTGGGTTTAGTCTTATTCTAGCAAGAAAGACAAGCCCCTGGAGTGCAGTGATTTGAACAAAAAATCAATTAGTGCTAATTCCCAGGGAAGTGAAACCAACCAAAGAGCTAACCAGCTTCTCGCTGACAGAAAACGAGTTTGCCAAAACCATGTCACTTTTCAATTAAAAAAAATACAACTGATAAACTAGAAAACTTCCCCTTTAGAAACAGAGGTAAAGTGGTTTGGGGAAAGGGACAGCAAGTCAATTGAACAGGAGACATGTACAATCCACGGCTGGAAAGCCGCAGTGATAATTAAGGTGTCTAGGTAGGGTCACAGGTTTTGCTTCAACTTTTGCCTCCTGCCCATTGCAGCTCTCTTTAAAATCCTGCAATTACTTAAGGCTTTCTGATTTCCTCCAGGTCTTCACTGTCCCCTTTCTCACTTTGCCCCTTTGCTTGTATTTACACTCCGCTTCCTCTTTATTTGAGCCCTCACTGACTCATTATCCTTCCTTACCTCTTCCTCTGCGTTTTATTCCCCCTCTTCTTCCCACCTTTAACCATCCTCAAACCAAACTCCAGTTTCTTGGCATTAGTACCTGATAAAGAAGTTTTAATTAAAGTGAAAAAACCAAACATACATATCTTGCATTTCAATGCACTAATCTACTAAAAACGATGTGTGGAGCATGCCCTCTCCACCTCCATCCAACAACCACGGATTCCCTCATGCTGCCAGCACACCGACCCATTTGAAGTCCTCAGGCCCACGGGTTCCTGGGTCTTTGGGAGCACTCAAGGCACTGCTGCCCAGCCACAACTCGGTCCTGACAGCAGAGCTGGGAGGAGATCAAACAGTTTCACACCCGCACTCTCCGTGCCCATCCGTATCTCCTCTGCCCCTTCTAATGTCTCCTGGACCAGGCGTGGGCTGCATCTCTCCATAATGCCCTGCTTATGGCAATGGAGGCATTGCCCATCTCCTGCGGGGATTTTGGAAGCCAGAACCAGACCCTCACCCTCTGCTGAACAGGCGAAAACCCAGCTCCACCATCACCCCAGCAGCCCACCGGCAGCAGGGTGACTTCAAAGCCTCTCCTGCAGCAGGCTCCAGAGTCAGTCTGCATCCCAACTGGCATCAAGGAGATTTACTTCACAAACATGAGGATTACACATGAATCACAGTTCTTACAGAAAAGCTGAGTTTCTGTGTATGCTACTGTACCTCCTTGGATCCCAGCGCTGTGGTAGGCACTATCTGCGGTGGCTGGTACACTGTTGATGGGCTCTGGGGAGTGAGCTCAGTGAATTGCGTTAGCTGACTCCTCCTGGTGCAAGTCAGAGCGCAACAATATACACAGCTCCAAATTTGACACAACGGGATTGCTCTGAAAAGAGAAGGTTCCTGGTGAAATATCAAGCTAACCTGGATTTTAACTTGCGTCATCGCTGTCTTTGGTCACTTATTTTAGAAACTATTTTGGAAAAAAAAAAAAAAAGAAAAAAAGAAAAAAAATGGTCCATTCCACTTCAATAAATAATAGGCTGGAGGTAGGGTGGGGGGAGGAGGAAAGGAAGAGAAATTAGGATCACTGAAAGGTCAGGTGCCTTTATACAGCACAAGGGAAAAGGAGCAGGCTTTCAGATCTTTCCAAGAGCTGACCTTTCTAAAGATGTGCTCAGCATGAAGGGGGTAATACCTGATACAGAGCCGCACATCTACCTTTAAATAAGAATTAAAGCCAGATATGTCTCTGGAGATACCATTAATCTAACGAGCCTTTAGAGGTCACTGTTGTGCCAAACAGACCTGGGTGGGATACATTTATCTGGTAAAAGAAAATACGGTGCTTAAAGGAGCATTAGTTCACCAAACTTCTAAGCTTTATTAATGAACTCTGCTAAATAGCCCTTTTCCTGGAGAATGGGGAGTAACAGCCATTAATAAATCAGCTTTGTTAACCAGCTTTTAACTGTGTGCACATTGACTTCAAGCCTTCTGGATGGCCCAGAAAAATCAGAGCGTGAAAAAAGTGAACATGGCCCTTGTGCCTACACTTGACAACGGCCGGGGGCTTCTGCTCCTATGGAAATGGTTAAACTCAAGGACCTCTGTTCTCACAAGAATGGAAGGAAGAAAAATAACATATGAACTTGACTCATACGCTGGGGACTTGGGTTTAAAAACAGATTTGTTTTGCGATTCTGAATGAACCGTTTCTTCCCTACTTGTGTAATGGAAATAATATGAGGCTACTTTGTGGCTGAATGGACGCTCCTGTGGGATGGCAGCAGGGATCACACAAGGACTTAACGTGAATTCCTTACATGGTGGGTGAATTTGCTGAGATGACAAGGTGCACTTGGAGTTTCCAGGTTCACGCAACACAAACTTCAAGCAAGTCTTCACTGTGTTATAACCCTCGGTGGCTTCAGCTTGTCACTTCCTCCAAACTTCATGTTAGGCCCAGGCCCTGCTGTGAGAAGGCACCAGGTGAAGTTAATCTGCCCAAAGAACCTGAGAAGAAAAGCAGGGTCCACTCAAACAGTGCATCATTCCTGCTATATTTGTGCTCCAGTGGCAGCTTGCAAAAATCATATGACATATCCCCTTGCTTCTGCAGTCTGGATCCTGTCTCTGCAGCATTGTCATCGATCTCTTGTTCTACATTAGGCTCTTAGGCAGCCCATCGGGGCCAATTTGTCAATAATTTCAAAGGTTATTCAAACGTTCAAGCTTTATTGTGATTCTTAATGGATCATCTCCATAGAGCAATTTAGAAGTGTGGAAGAAGGAAGGTTATGCAGCAACGGAGAAGAGACAGTACCAGGCTTGGTGACAGTGCTGCTATAACATTGCATGCTACCACCACCACTACACCTTACACACCAGAGCCACCACGCTAGATCCATACATAAGTTAGATGCATCAATACTTTCAAGGAAGGCACCAATAGTTATTATGATTCAGGAGGAGGGAGAACACAGCATTAGTAAGAAGCAACAACGCAAGCAGAAAGGCACCACCAACGTCATACTGGAACTCAACAGCTTTTGGTTGTTAGTAGTCTTTTAAACTGGAGGACACAGCTTGCCGTTCTCAAACCTGCCTGTTAAATGAAAAGCATGAGATTCAGGTAAAAAAACCCCACAATTTAGCATGAACTTACCAATGCCTTTCTTGAAGAGTGGAACAAACATTTATGACAAATAGCAAACTCCAGGTGAGAATGTCTCTCTGAGAACCTCACCTTTTAAAAGCACAGAGAAATACTTACGTCTCCCTCCCGCCACCAGACTGAAAATGCTACAGAAATTTGACCTAATTTTTGTGCCAAGTCATCTCTTTGAAGCCAGAAATAACCTTACTGAAGCTAATGAATTAAGTCAACATAAACGAAAGGTGGTTTTGGCCTACTGGAACCACAACTATCAAATGCAAAGCATTTGGTATAAAGACAAACTACACCCAGTCGGGAGAGAAAGGACGAAAAAGTGCAGGGCACAGCCTGGCTGCGTTCAGGAAGCAGGAGCAAGGTAAAGTGTCAATTCCCTGTCTACCAAAGTCCCTTCAAAGTGGGAGATCTGCCATAGCTCCTGGCCACACTAAAGGCAATGACAAAACTCTCACTGAATTTATCAGGCCTGCTGTTTCATCTAAAGTGTCAACCTCTTTTTTTTAAGTGGTCTTAAGCTAGAATATTTCATCAGTTGAGAGCTGCCAGATATAACAGTTATGTTGGGAAGAACTGCAGATTTTATCTAAACCATACAATTACCTTTAGAAAAAATATTTTTAAATCTATATCTGTAGAGTACACCCAATGCACCTGTCAACCAGATAGGCTATATGTCAAAGTCATCACAGAATATCAAGTAGATGTCAATCAAATTAGTCTTTAAAAAGTAAGAACTTCTGTGCAAGAAACAGTGAAAAGAGCTACATGATTAGTGCATAGAAGTACACCTATTTTATTATGTCTATCATTTTATTAAATCACATTTTCACAATAATGGTTTTACAAGTCTAAATATCAGCTGTGCACTAGAACCTGCCTAACGCTCCCTTCCCAAACAGACAAATCCAATCATTTTCACATTCAGGATGGCAGCATCCCACTGCCCAGAAAAGTTTTAATATCAGAGAGCCGCAGGACAATATATACTACAGTAACTATGTCAATAAAGGCTTCAACTTTGCACTTCTTACTGCACGTATCCCTTAACCATGAATAGCTTTTACCATTCCTTGGGTGAGGACTACTCATGTCAGTAAAGATGTCAGGAAAACAGGAACTGTCATAGGTAAAGATTAAAGTTACAGATTATACATATCATAATACAAAACTGCTGTTGTGTATTTTGCTGTGGAATACTTGGTTTTTATATACTTTTGCCTTAGTAATGCTAGGAGGAAAACTCTCACCCATAAAAACCTGAGATACGGAAAATGTCTTGTCCTAAGCCATGACGGAATCCTGAACTTTCAAACGTCTTCATGAACCAAAGTGCAAACAAAAGGAAAAATAACCCAGTGCAAATTAACTATTCATTTTGAAGCACTTAAATTTTGCTTTAATTAGTTTAGGTTTCCAAAGAAAGTCCTTTTAACCTAAACTACAGACATACAGGTTGTCATTCAAGGAAATTTCAGAAAATTTCCTCCAATCTTTCTGAGATAAATAAACTTAAATTAACTTTTATCTATAAACAGACTAGTTTTGATGAATCAGCATTTTCTGATGAAAAGCATTTCATCAGCAAACACTGAACCAGCTCCACAAATTAATTGCTACTTCACAACATGAAGAAATTTGTGATAGATCTTTCTTTTGTCATTAGAACAAATCAGTGAGATTCAGCTTGATTTGTAATGCATGCTGTAAAAGTACAAATAATAATAATAATAACAGCATTTATAGGAACCGACTTTACATCTCAAAGATTTTTTTAATGTTACTTTTCTCCTTCAAAGCCGAAGCAGAAAGATTAAAACAATCCTAAAAATGCCATAAACCCCAAGTATTCTTTAATTACTTTCCTTAGCAAGAGCCACAAATCAGGGACAGCTGCCTGAATTTTCATGCCATCCCCTGTGGAAGATATAACTTCCAAAACTGATTTCTGGATTGAATAATCAGTAATGGATATTTTTGGAAGAAAACTCTTGGATCAAAGACTTGCGATGACACCAAACACTGCTAGGTCCCTATCACAGATGCCAAAGCAAGTTCTCCATCCCGTCTAGGAGATTTTGTGATTCCTCTAGTCCAGAAGTACTGAATTTTTATCAAAACAACTTAGCACAGTCCATTTACTTACTAATGTCAATACTATTTTTTACCTCACTTTGTTCTGCTAATTTACAGAGACAATTTAGTCAGGGTAGTTGTACTTGGACTTTTAAGGGTTTTTAAAACACTGGGACAGCAAAGTGAAATCTATTACAGTGGTGGGAAGATAGTATGACTTACAGCACAATTACCGCCATTTCTAGCAGCATTGTCATGTAGTTACGATGTAGCTTACATTAGGTAAAATGGCTCAAACACCGAGTAGAACAATGTACCACCTATAAATCTCCACCCATCTTCTATTATTAGGAAAACTTCTTAAAATTCATACTTGATAAAGTAATAAACTTGCTTGATGTATAAGACCCCACACACCAACTACTGAAATACAATGAGGGTTGTTAAAAGAATAAACCTGTTGAATAAATCTGCTATGTAAAAATTTATCTCAATGTTATATATAATGAAACCCTTCTTAAACAAAAACCTGATAAAACAATAAACCTGTTCAAAGATTAAATTTGCTGCACTCTAGGGCTATACTTCTCTGCTGTATTTGGAGCTGCCAGACAACTTTCAACCTGTTTAATTTCAGCAGTCTTGTTTTTACACCATTTTTTTTTTTGCTATTCTGTTTCAAACACCCCTGCACTTGTAAAATCTAGGGAGAGTCCTACAGTCTGAGTGCAATTCGCTATAACATTTCTGCCAATGAAAATTAACAGATGAACTTTTTCATTTTTTCATGCTTCCATTTTTCTTGATACAAATGCATCTCTAGGCATGAGTAACAGTCGCCCATTAGCTCGTTATAAAGGCAAGGAAGAGAGTGGAGATGGAGAGAGATCTATGATGCAGAAACACTGGAGAGTGCCTAGAGCAAATGTTCATCCTACCCTGGACTGCTGAGAGAGTATCTGCACAATCTGTCCCTGTTAGTAATGATGTCCCGGAGGAATAAGACGATGTGAAGAGGATTGCAGTATTTTGAAGAGTCAACCACCACTCTGCAGCATTAGCTGGTAAGACTGGCTCTTACTCATGAGATTCATGGTCTGTTTGCTTGAACAAAAGCTCACGGGTTTTGGCCCTGACTCCAGAAAACAACATTGTAGGCAGGCTAGGAGCTTTTCTAAAAAAATTTTCAGGAGAACACCCATGACTATATCAAGCATCTGGAGTGTTCTTTAATAGTGAGTAATGATATTTCTTTTGTCAGGCAGCTGGCACCTTCTGCCTCCTGACACCCTCCAACATCACTCTTACTTTGAAGGCCTTCGTTAGCTCCCAGCACCCCTCCCACCACTCTCCAACTTTCTCTCTACCTCCGCACTCACCTTCTGAGAAATGTAAGTCGCCGCCACCCAGGACCTGCCATCATCCGGAAGATGGTTTCACCTTGCAAGGGCTGGTTTTGCACTAAGAACCTCCCTTTCAGCTAAGCATGGAAAGAGAGTTGAATAGGAGTTATATATCCATGGGTTATTTAATTCACTCCTATAGCTAACACGTAAAGATGCTGAGAGCTGTTGGGCAGCTCTCAGGTGTTCCAGCCTTTCAAGGGCAGCACCAAAGAAATTTTCTCTGGCTGCTGTTGGCCCTAGGAGGGGCAGAAACCTCCCTGGCCAGCTGAGCCCTCCTTGCTGCCAAGGGCAGAGCATCTTGCACCTCGGGTACCAGGACAGCCAAACCTCACCGGGGTCAGCAGGGTGTCTGCTCGCCCTCTGCCACATGTGGATGGGGACATTATCCTACCACAAGGACAAGGCTATCCTGGTGAACCTTAAATCTTTTAACTCAATGAATTTTTTAGTGATATCCCAGTTAAAGGTGCTGTGATTGCGGAAGTAAAAAAGGCTCAAGTAACATTTCACCTTTGCTGTACATTCCCTATAAACATTTTTTAACAGGAGCCATCCTCAGTCTCAGGGTTTCAAATGCCAGACATGCATCTGCCCTGATGGCACAGTGGGTTTCTGCTGTGTCCGGTTCACATCTCCCACGTGAGGCCTGGGGGAGCTCAGGACACTTGCACCTGTGATTCCTGTACCGATGGTCACCTAAGGAGGAAAACACTGACAGCTGGGCATTAAACTCACTGAACATGTGCAACGGAGGTGCAGATAGAGATGAACTGTTCAAAAATTGGCATGAAATGCTGCCAGTAATATTCGGGATTCATCACTTTATTTTGGCAGGGATTTGTTTCACCATAGGAAAGTACTTCCAGAGTCATCTTCCACTGAAAAATGTGAGATACTTCCAGAAACTGCAGTGAGCAAACCAATTAATCCTCTCTCAACTCCTTACAAGGGACTGTAACGAAAGGCCTAATTCCTAGAGACAAGGTCACTCCCCAGGAGCAGTTGGGCTGGCAGAAAACCCTGAAGTATAGAGGAGGCATGTTCGATGCTGTCTTTACTCAAACTCAGAGCCAGCAAAGCTCCTTACAAGAACTGATCAAAAATTGCACGTTAGAGGAGCTGCAGGGACTGTTCTCGCTGATTGCAGGCACCAGACTCCTGCATCTGAGTGGAGTTAAATGTCCGAGATCTGCCCTTCCATCCTTTCATCATGAAGTTCAGAGTTGATCTAGTCAGTTCCTGACGTTATTTTAAAAATCCCCCTTGAACGGGACAGAGGACTATTGTCGTGAGCAAACACAGGGACACCTCTGCTCCAGTGGGGTTTGGTCACCGGTGGGGATGCAGAAAGGAGGACGTTTGGGAGGTCTGTCCAAGGCAATGCTGGCTCCGCAGGCCAGGCAGCAATCAGCTCTCTACTCCACTAAATGAGGAGCCTTTTAACTACCTCTCGTTGTTATTAACGCACTGCCCAACTCGCCTCTTCCTTTCAAATAGTACAGAAATAGTACCCAGCAAAGGGTGTATCCCAATAATCAGTCACGAGCTCATTGTGGGCAGGATCAAGTTTGAAAACTTCAGCCCTGTGAGCGTTGGGAGCGTGAGGATAAATCCAGTGTGTCTGTGGTAAGAAACAGTCAAGGTAAAGCTGTCGGATACTAAAAATCACAGCTTAAAAGATATAGAAATCACATTGTGCTCACTGACACTTGACTAAGAAGACAACTCTGATGACATTAAAAGAACAAATAAAAGGATGCAGGATGATGCTACCAGTGACGTGATATATTACACGTTTTGGTCTCTAACAATCCTCTTAGTGCTAATGAGAAATAAATGTTAAAATGTAACATTAAAATTATCAAGAGCAATTAACAATAACGGTATCTGTGGGTCTCCATAGCAATTAGGAAATGAATCAGATTGCTGTACCATTGTGCAGGACTTCTTTCCCTCGTCCTCCTTTCCCTCCCCTTCACATCCCGAAACGCGCGCGGGGACACGCACCCCTGTACACGTACACACATGCGCGCGCTCTGCCTTCAGCGGCTCCTCGCAGGCCTGCCTGTTTGCCGCTCACCTAATGCTTGTTTGGGTTTTTTTCTCCCCCTTTCCAAACAGTGACTGGACTCAGCTCAGGCACAGTGATCTGTAATCCAGCAGCCATTTTTCTGAACATAAGCAGCTTGCATTTAAAACTCTCCTGCTCATCTGTCTTCATTTGAAGACTGGGTTAAAAAATAAAATTAATGATTGCTATCAGAGAGAAGATGAGCAGCATCACCAGTGAAAAGTAGCACTGCCACATTTTACCAAGGCTAACATTTTTCACTGGCTGGAAATGGCTGGATATACTTGTAAACATTATTAAAAATAATAACTTAATGTTTCCTTCCTGTGACTAGCTAGCATTAGCAAGGTATTTTCAATTAGCATTTCCTCCAAGCAATGTAGGTCTTTTACTTCATTTTATTTAAAAAGGGATTTGTTTTCTAATTTTTTTACTTCTGCTGTTGTCAATAATAGAATTCAATGGAATGGCTGTGGCTTTTTCCTCCCATCACTTACAGTTTGTAAGCCACTGAAAGGGAATGTATGCGTTTGATTTTATTTGCTTTAGCATAGCTGTCCAATGAAAGAAAAAGACATAAGTATGCATTTCAATCTACTGTATAATATTATGCGAGGCTTTAAAATACAAGTAAATAGCATCACGCACTTAAATCAAGTCGTTTTATTTTTAGAGAAAATAAACAAATAATAACATGCTAAAATAATATAGATGCCTTTGCATTTCTTTTTTTAAAAAAATATGCATTATGAGTAAAACCACTCTAAAATACTTCATCCAACATTAAGCATTCCTATATAGTGGAGATAGTTGCATTTCCAGTTCTAACAAGCCTCTCCTTGATGGACTAATCCTACTTCATTACAAAAACACTATACATATATGTTTTTGAACGCTAAATAGGCAAATATTATTGCAAATGCAAAGTTGTATCATGGGTTTGGCAGCCTCAAGGTGATAATTTCCTTCAAGTTCAACACAAAGTTGTTGAATATTTCAATTGATTGCATTGGGCAATTCTCCATTCATTTAATCAGATTAACATATAACTTGCATATTCAACATCAATTTTACATGCTCTAATCCTATAATGTATAAAAGGTTGCAGTGCAATAGAACAAGCTCCAAAAACTACTGTATCTGTTGGTAAGCTTTTAAGTAACACATACATATACACACAGAGATTCAACTGGCGTAACCAATTATCTGCTTGTATTGATAGAAAACAACTTTTGAATAGAAAAATGCATCAATTCCTCATTTGGAAGTAAAGATGCATGCTCTACATATAACATATTCATCAATTTCAGAAAAAAAAAATTGATTTTCTCTTCTATTCATACATCTGCTAATTAAAAATTTACTTTTTAAGTACAGCATGAAACCTTCAATGTCCTTAAATATTTCATATACCTCTAATAGTAAAACTCAGTGACCCATACAGTAGTTTACAACTGCTTTTAAGATAGGTCCTGATTCGGAAAGCCCTGAAGTGCTGACATTTCATTGACTACTCACGATTTCCAATGTGCTAGTAACAAAACAATCCTGGAATATAAGAATCATAAACTCGATGTATCAATCCATCATTCAGAATTGCTTTCATAAAAGAATTATTAATGCTTCAGTCACCTATATGTGAAGGTAACACCAAACAGCCTTTTATATGGCTAGAACCAGCATGAGAAGTCAAAGGGTGTTTAACCATGATTAAACATATTTCATACAATAGCAATCTCTTCCCAGGAAACAAAAGCTTGGTATGCCACCATAATTAGACAAATGTTGTTAGTCACAAAATGAATGTCTAAACACAAGCTAAAATTAACTCAGCGCAACATCCTAAATCCATAGTTATTCCATGGAAATGGAATTATTGGCATATTAAACTTTCACATTTACTACACACAACAAATATCAGCCTTCCTGCTGCAATCCCAGGAGGGAAAATCTATTGCACCAATGCTGAGGTCCATTTAAAGTGCATATGTACGTAAAGGATTGGGCCCTAAATCTGTATAGACATTTACTTTTATATGCAGATAATGTGTTATATGGAGGCAGTTCAATGAAGTCTTAAAGTGAGACAGAGCATAATACAAATGGTGCAAAAAGAACAGAAGCACATTGGCACGTGAAGTATTCCATTTGCAAACGCACTCTTTAGTCGTCGCTCAGAATTCTATGTAATTTGGGGGTGAAATTAAGGTTGTTTAGCTGCCGACCAGCAAGACCGTTCCTGAGCTTTGCAATGAATGTTTCTCATTGTACACCATGAGCTGCGCTCGGTCAGGAGTCCATCAGACTCTGACTCCTCCGAGCTCTGAGTTTCTACCCCTTTTGGAGTTAGTCCTGCTTGGAGATACATTTCTGTAGTTCTAACAGCAAACAAACAATTTTTTGTTTGGAAATATATGTAAAATATACGTGTGCGTATGTACTGTGCATGCACACATTTGTTTCCACACTTGCCATAGAGAGGAAACCATTTTATGGCAAGTATCCAACCCTTCACATTATTTCTCTGGCAAACGCTAAAATGTCTGTCAACATCATGTAAACAGGCTGGCAGGGAATTTTGAAGAAAGAAAATGAAAGCTGCCATTTATTCTGTGCATGACACCATTTAAACATTTTTCAAAACATTAAATGTTGAATTGCCATTTAAAATTTTGAATCATTCATCAACATGACATAAGGTGGCATGCATGTCCTTATAAATTCAAACAGATCAATCCCAGAATGACCTACTAAAAAGCAATCAAGAACCTCAAAGCATGTAAAGGTGCTATAAACTATGGCAGATAGCACAGGGATAAGATGATGCTAAGCAAAACATCTGGTCGTGGTCCTCCACGCAGAGATAGTCAAATGTGCTTTAATTTTGCAGAAGTTAAGTGTATACAGTTGCAAGTTGTTAATATTTGCTCAGACTGGCGCTGGGGTTTAATCAAGAAACCTTTTCTCTCTGGGGAGCTGTTTGCAGCCTCGTGTGGCTTTGCAGGTTAGCAGCTCCAGATCAGCCCCGTCTGAGAAGAGCCGTCAGAAACGCTGTGAAGCCGCTGATGGAGACGCTGCTTGCCCAAGGCAAACAGCCCCACGGCAGCTCAGCGGGGGTGTCCTGGGGACGCGTTCCTCCCGCTCCCGGGCACCTGCCCTGCGCTCCACACCGGGGACCCAATGGCACTCGGGTCCTGGGCTGATTTTGCCCCAACACGCATGATTCTTGAAGTTTTGGTAAGAACTTCAGCAAGGAATAATATCATTTAAACATTCCTTTGAATACATTCTGCTGATCCCAGTGATTTGTTGGGCACCTCGCTGTTTGTTGTGTGACAAGTTGGACTTTGGACAAGGTCAGCTCTTGAATCTTGATTATGTTTTTTTCCCCTTGAGCCAGAAGACATTGATTTGTACATCTAGTTTACCTTGTTTTCTTAGCCATTTGTGACACAGTACAACAGTTCCCATCGAAAAAAGTGTCATGTAAATAAATTACAACTTGGGACGTATACATTAAATAATTTTATAAATGAACTTTAAAAATGAAGGAATAAAAAATGCCAGTCCCAGCTTCTATGGCTGCAGTGATTATTCTGATCATGTTGTCATGTGTAATGAAGCACAGTCCCATCATTAATCAAAAGAACCAATCAGATAACTAATTTAGGCAATATTCTTTACCACAGGACATGTCGGTCAGTAAAAATGCATTAAAATAGCAAAAGATCAATAGTAGACACTGGGGACTGTGTTTACAAACCAGTCTTAAACTTTAGGGTATTATATTCTCAGTCATACTGGGCATCTGATTTTTTTAAAGATAAAATAACATATAAGATAAATGCTGAGATTTTATTTTCAGTTAATAATGTGCATTAGAGGCTGTCTGATACAAACGTATGAATTGCTGTGTTATTTAATGATTTTCACAAAAGTGTGTTTAGCTGCTTTCTAAATACACTCTAACTAGACTGGAGTGACACTGCACAGGAAAGAGTTGGCAGGTTCAGGATTTACCGATGTGTGCCTTCAATACCTTACGTGGAAGCCCACATCAAACACTATACCTGGCAAACACTATTTATGTTCTGCTTTGGGCAGCCTTGTGTTTTACATAGTCAATACTTTTCTTTAAATGCAGATTGAAATGACTTTGTTGCAAGCAGAGGCATACTTTTTCTAACTTGGATCCTTTTTTTTTCTTAAGGATGAGATTTTTTTCCAATTATTCCAGTAATAAGAAGGTGCATCTCAGATGTGAAATATCTCCATTGGATTTAATCCTTTCAAGATGGTAAAGGGAAAAGTAGAACAGAGCCTTAGAATAGCTGTAGCCCAGGTAAAGTCTGCTGCCCAGCTGCACACGTAGCATCACCCCACTGGACTCTGTCTGGAGACCAATTCCCCCGTGCCTGCAAAGCTGGTCCCAGCTGCACTGCCAGCCTAGAGAGCCACTTATTTGTTAATAATAGTGTAAAACCACAATGGAGTTATAAGCTCAATAAGTAGTCTCAGCACTTAACCAAAACCATAACGAGCCACATTATTCAACTTCCAAACGCAACGCGCATGAACAGAGGGAGTGCTAAAATATCAACGTGACATCTTCACAGCATATTAGGCAGATGCAACATTTATATAATCTGTTTGGGAACACACATCTCATTTTCAGAAATACTCAGGAGCTTCCCATCCTGCTGTAAACAAAGCAGACCTGTAAACATTGATGCAAAGTGGAAGGACATTTGGTACCTTCATCAAAAGTGCCATAGTCTGGCCAGCACAGTAACAGCTCACCTGAATTCCTGGAAGTCGTTTCTATCAGCCCAGTTTTGTAGCAGCATCTCAGACACTGTCCTGTGACCACGTGGGAAAGGAGGACTGGATGATCTAATCATACTTTGCCATTTCTATGGAAAACAAAGTCCTATCATTTGGAATAACAAACATCTCGGGGAAAAAAACCAAAACCCAACCAAAAACCCACAACAAACTATAATGCAGTTATTCCAGAATGGCAGAATATAATTTGCAAAGAGCAGCAGGGCATGGTGACAGAGTACAACAGACCTGAGGAACACCTGCAGACCAGTGGAGTCCTTGTGCTTGCTATATCTGCAGCTGTGTATCTGGTCAGACTCAGCTGACTATTCAAATTATTGAATTCCTGTTCAAATTACTTCTTCTGGCCTCCACAATGTTCTATGTGCTGAGATTCTGTGATGTGTAGGAAAAAATCAAGCAAGTTTTTTCTACAAGGAAGTTAATTTTTAAGCCTGCTGCCTGAGAGTTTCATGCAATACCTCCTAGCTCTTGAACAACCGTTCCCACGTCTCCTCTATTTTGCACATCTCTCTGTCGCATCGTCTCATATCCATCTCTTTTCTGAGCCAAAAAATGCTGATCTATTTAATCTGTCATCACCCAGGAAGCTATTCTGTGTTTTGTGGACTTCCTCAGCACCTTCTCTGGTTCAAAGATAGATCTAGTCTCTCCAAGGGACTCTGGCGGCCAATAACATGGAAACATTGAGGACGTCACCAGAAAACAAAAAGCAATCACAACGTACGTGGCTGTGCTACTGGCATGGGGACCAGACAACAGCAGGAAATGTTCCACAAAACATTTTAAGTAGTCTCATTGAGATCGGTTATGATGCTCATGTGCTTAACAGTAAGCATATGCTTAAGCATTTTAAGGCCTGACAGATTTGATAAATGAGCTGATGGAAGACTACTACTGTAGTTTAAAATACACCTAGTAGTACTTACTTTCAGAGAAGCAGGAAAGCATCTGAGCTATTTAAGCTGCTGAGGACCCTTGCGTTCTTCTGTTGTTTCAAGAGATTTTACGAGATAGTATTTGCTGATGTTTTTCTTGAAAACACAGAACCTTATTTTATCGTACATAATTCAATTACTTCCTTCTATCCAATAAAATAATCCCATTCAAATAAAATCAGAATTACTTCCCTCTTTTGGCTTGGGTACAGCATCTTTTGTACCCAGCTAAGCAATCTTCACAGTGCTTGGCAATAATCCTGCTTAGAAGGGCAGGATTTAGAACAGATGCAGACTTCTCCATGTCGGGGTGCTACCAAGTTCTCTGTTGATTAGTAGGGTGCATAATTGGGTATGACAGAATATAGATTTCTGGCAGAAAATCATTTCTAATGGGAGAAGCCACTTGCTGAGGACACCCACTTCAATTAAAGGTAGACCAAGCTCTAAGTTAGGATGTTAACCCTGTGACTTCTCCCAGACCCACTATTTCTGCCTTTAGGAACTGGGATTCAGTGTCTGGTTGTGCCATTAACTGAGAAACAACCATGAAGATAATGCATAAACTTAGAAGTGGAAGCAAGGCTTCACCAGGAAATAGTCTGCTAAAGCTCTTTTGCGTGTAGCAATAATCTTTGATCATAGAATACTATATAAATATTATGCAAACACTGTATACTCTGATACATGCTAACCTCCAGCTAAGTGTAAGATCTCAAAAACATTTAATTTGTAAACTAATCATTGTTGTGGATATAGATATGCTCTTTGTATGTGCGGTGGCAGCCCTTCACAGGCCTTTATGCATACGGTCCTTGCATGTGCCTCCCAGTTTGAAATGGAAGGGGTGGAAAACCAAATTCTTCTGACTCAGCACAGAAGTTCCGAGAAGACAAGGGTTTGTGCATGACACCATGGTACGATGCCTATTGCAGAGCCCGCTGAAGTCACACGGAGCCCTTCTGTTGGCTTAAATTCTACCTGCTCTTCTGCTTAAAAATGATCTCAGAGCAACAAGTCTTGTGTGTTTCAGTATCTTCATCTGCTAATTTTTGATTAGACAGCATGTTCACCTCATTCTAAAGCAAATGAAAGAGTAAGGCAGTGTGTGTTACAGACAGACATGGGGATACGAGGTAGCTGTAAACCAGATATGAGTCCCTGTTTTAGCATGTGGTTATCTCCTTGAAATCAGCAATAATCCTTATGTGCTTAATGTAAGGCATGTGCTCAAGTGCTTCGTTTGATTAAAGCCTGACTGATTGGGCTAAGGCTTTTGATCTTGGCCTCTTCTTTTGAGGGAAGAAGAAAGAAAACAGAGATCAGTCTTAGACAATTATATTTACAGCACCACGTATGCCACCGTTGCTGCTCCATGGGAGTGATGAACTCATCCACAATGAGAGGTCTCCACCTCGCCGAGCAGCTCTGTGCGGACGGGTTTGGCACACAGTGCTGTAGACCCAGCGGCCAGGCCACAGTGTTTGGGCATTGGTGATTTCCCTGCAGCTGGTGGGAAGCGCAGGGGCTCGCACTGCTGCTGCTGCGTGGCCCTTTAGCACTGGGCTCGCTCCTGAGGACTCAGCAGCTGACCCAGGGCCTGGGGTTAGTGCCTGCGGCTTGGCGCTGCGCAGCCTCCTGGGAAGATGTGCAGCGTCTCGTGCAAAACGCAGCAATGGGGGAAATGGCCAAGCCTGATGGCAAGGTACCTCAGCAGCAGTTTTCGCTGCCAGCTTACTCCTGTGCTACTGGAGTTTCCCAAAGGAACCTCTTAAGAGCTTCCACCAAGTTTCCCATGGCCCCTACTTTCCTCTCCAGCACATCCATGTCTCCTGGATGGCTGGGCATGCCCCATAAGGGTTACGGCTCTGAATGGGACAGCGGGGAGGAGTGCAAGGACAAAGAGCTATGCAACTTACCGATTGCACACTTACACAAAACTTCTGGAGGCTGCAAAGAGCAGCCTCTTGCTCCCATAAATTCTGGAGCAACTTTTTCTTGCACAACAGGTTTCATTCTGAGTCTTTTCAAAAGTGCTGGACTACGATCACATACAAGACTCGCATCTAAAATGCAGCAATTCATAGAGCAGAAAAATGTCAGCTGCCTAACACTACACAGCAACAGTACAAACCAAGATGTGAAACATATCGAGCTGCAACTACAGGGGAATTTCAGGCATAAAATGTAATTGCTGGAACTGGAGTTTAGCCAGCACACCAGGATTCACACCCCTGTCTTGCAAAAATAGTGCAATGAGGTGTGTGAACCGCAAATAATCATGACCTCAAATTTATGACTTACAGGCATCTTAGCATGGTGTTTCCAGCAATACTGTCTTCTCCCAGCACCATACTGGGACATTTGTTCTGTGTTGACTCAAAGAGGAGAATATTGCCCACTGATTTACCAGCACCACTACATGAAGTGCGATGGGTCTCTTTAGAGGTCCCTTACTCAAGTAATGATGCCTCACAGCTTGCGAGATTTAACAACATCACAGCATTAATTGGCATAACTGCAACTACAGCATGAAGATTCTGTACCTTTTAAAATGTTTTTTTAGGAGAATATTTTAACTAAAGCTTTTAATCAACAATACCGTATATTTTTATTGTACTTTTGAAGATGACAATAATAAACACAGATAATAATTTGTAAAGAGAATATGAAGAGCGATGGAGGGAACTGTTTAATTGTTTTTACATCTACAGTTAAATTTGTGCCCTAAAAAAAACCCCAAAACCAAACACTTAACTTACTGCCATGATTCCCTTCATATTAAAAAAGATTTTATGGTAGCACAGGTCAAACCTTAGCCATCAAAATGTTTTCAGAAAAATTCACATCTGTTCTGTTGAAAATGTTTCAAGCAAATATTTACTTTCCTTAAAAAAAAATAATGTTGGGAAATTAAAGAATCAAAATATACCATGACAGAAAAAAAACCCCTTTTTTCAGAAAAGCTTTAGGAAACACATAGTAGAGCATATGTGTGGTCCCCTCAAGAGAAGACTAAGGTTCTCATTCCTCCCCCAGTACATCCTACAGTTACTTGTCCCATCAGAAAGCAACCAGGGGATACACCTGGGGTGGGAAACGCTGGCTCGGAGCCTTGGGCTGGTGTGGCTGTAGGGCTGGCACGGTTCATCCAACACAAAGAGCTCCTGCAGTAGCGCAGACCGGCATTACACTCTTATTAAGTATACTTTTCTGAGCTATATAAAACAAAGCAGTTATGACCAAAGAAGCCTTTCAATTATATTCTTCAGACAAATTTTGGTATCTAGCCAATACATTAAAATATGTATTTTTAAGCACAACACAAATGTTGCAGCTCACTGACCTGTGAAACAGTGGGAATATGAAGAACAGTGGGGATTAAACCACTTTAAATCCCTCCAGCCCGCACTCGTACACTGTACTGGAAGAAAATACAAGCGGATGCATTTACACCAAGCTCTTTCCTCATTTATAAAGTGATTCCATAACATGTACAGACTCCAGCACACTGGATAGTTATTTTTGATCTGTGCTGCATTTTAAACGCAACAGTTTTTAAAGTTAAAGGAATCTGATTAACTCAGCGTTACAACTGACAGAAAAGTGACAAGGTCCAGCAGAAACAGATGTTCCCTGCAAGTTGCTTCTTCCATCCCACGCATCTTTTAAGCAACATTCAAATTCCATTTGGCACTTCTCCCAATATTTTTTCCCCATCTTTAATGCAATTGTAGGAAAAATTTGACGCTTATCTCACCGCTATAAATTTAATAGTAATATTAAAGAACATCACTCACATTAAATCTAAGAAAGTGAGACCATGACAATGTACATGGTTTTATGCTAATCCCTCACCAGTACTCTTGTGTGCTCTCTTTCGCTTGCATTAATACTCTGCTCAAGGTAGATTAGTCTGTGCAAACCTGCCATGCCTGCTGCACTCTGCTAGCGATTCTGCCTCTGCGTGGGACCAGCACAGCCTTCGGCAACGCCGCGCTGCAGCGCGCGGGTGCGACTCTCAGATAGAAGGCACTTCTGCGGCAGGTGGCAATTGGGCCAACGGTTCATACCTACGCACCTAGCCATTTGTATCAACTGGAAACGCGAGTCACTGCAAAGCAAAATGCAAGTCGGTTATGAGAGTATTAGCACAGAGAAGTATGGGTGTGTTGCGGAGGAACCCCAAATAAATGTCTGTTAGTGGTTCAGTATGGAAAAGAAAAAGAATTTAGATAGAAAGATCCTGACCACGTCATCATATCTGCTGAACGTGAAAAGCTCTAAAAACAAAAGAAGGGAATGTATGTGTGTATATATTATACAATTTAATAACTCTGCTCTAACTACAAATTAATTCAAATCTTGTACTTGCATTAAAAATGAACTCTATCTATTTTATGTTGATCATTAACTAAGAATATTTCACACTAGAGATTTGTCATATTAAGAAGAATTGAAACCACTTATATCAATTAATTGTATTATACATAATCTTTACATAGATTACCAAAAATAATTTAGATTCTATATTAAGGAAATATTAAATATGAATTCTGCAAGGAGTCATGACCCAAACTCCTTTCTAAATAATATTTTGGGATAGAGAAAGGAATGATGGAAGTGTAAATCAAAAGCTAATTGTGAGAACTCTTCAGTGAAATTTCTCCATTGAAAAATGCGTTGTAATACTACTTTTTAGTAGTGTCTCAGAGACGGGATGGAGAAGGAGGGGCTACGGCCCAGTGGTACCAGCACGAGCATGAAACAGGAGGTCCTAAATCCAGCAGGGTAACCTGAAGCTGGTTCTCCTACACGCCAGAATGCCTTGCTTTGGAGTTTCCTCTCTCCATTCATGCTTTTTAAAATAATAATAATAAGAAAAAATAAATCGGCTTCTATTGCTGAAAATTAAAAAAACCTTGGCAACTATTTCTCAGTCATCCTCATTTTTCCTGGGTAAGTTACTTCTGCTAACCTATGAGAACAGTCAAAAGAAACAGAGTAAAAGACCAGTCAAAAGCTGGTCTCTGCTTGAGAGTATTAGGTCAAGCAGTCCCAGAGGGGCGTGAGGCTTATACAATTAAGAAACTTTTGACTAGCTTCAGAAAAATACCTGCCAGTACGAATGTCAACCAGACAATCAGCGCCAAAAGCTTTGTGAGCATTGCCCCAATTTTCATCTCCAGACAGCACCTGACAATCACTTCAAAGCAGCAGGAGGAAATTCTGCAGCGGGAGGGAGAGGACCGGAGGGGCTGGAATACCCCGAGGCATGGAGGAGGGGATTAGAGACCACGAGGCATCCAGAAAAAGCAGCAGCGATCCAGAACGCGCTGTACCCTTACCAGTAATTCTGCAGTGGGGCAGGATTCTCAGCACGGGAAAGTGAAATAAATACTTATTAAATAGTTGCTTACCTCTTCAGTAAAGCCAGCTTTGAACACGAGTAACAGAAAAAGAGTCTAAATCAACTGGACACATGGTTCATTGTGAATTATTCATTTAGGGGCTGTACCACCACAGATGAACTGAAGCAGTCACACAAGACAACATCATTTAGATGATACAGACTTTTCTCAACCCAGAGAAGGCAATAGCCTACTCAACACGAGACAGAACTGATGATATGCACAGCCTCACAGTTACCATGTCTGCCTTAAGAGACCATTAACATTTTGTATATAACTGTCACGACGTTTCCACAGAAATACATATCTTCTGCGTGTCAAAACACAGAGCTTTAAGTTTGCTCATCTTTCCTCAGAGGAAGAAACTGTAACCCTTTGCCACAGCAGCCTCCTTGGGAGCGTGTCCATTATCATGTTTTGGCACTGTGCAATGTCTGGCATCCTTCACACAACCTGCAGATAGTCCAAACACTTCTGGAAAGGCATCTCAATACAAACTTCCCCAGAATGTTATTGCACACCTACTCAATTCTGAGTATAACCTTGAAACAACTGATAAAAGGATTTTGACACGCTAACTACCAGATTTACAAGCAGTAAGTGTACATGCTATAGATCAAATTCCAATAACGTTATATCCTTCTCTGAAAAGGAAAAAAAAACTTAGCTGAATATTTCTGATCTTGTGCGAGTTCCACAATCACCAAGCAGTCCACAAAGAGAATTCCTAAAGAAAAAATAAATTGCTAACTTTACCTCTCAATAATTCCCTGCTTCAGTGCCATATCATCCTCACATCTCTATTACCCCATGCCTTTTCCACGCAGGACAAATTAATGATAGGGAAGCTTCAGAAGTCCCACAAACCCCTGGACGTCAGGACCTCGTGTGCTGCCGGAGACACGTCTCAGCACGTCGCAAATGCAATTTGAAAATTCTGGATTTGGAAATGGGGCTGTTTAACTCTTGGATGATGCAAAGAATAGATTAATTAACAAGTGACATGAGACCTACCAATCTCTTCACCATCCCACCGGGAAGCAAGAGGAGCGCTGAGCATCCCCAGAGCGCAGAGGCAGCCCGCGGGGCTGCAGAATACGACAGCAGTTCCAGTCGCTGCTGCGCAGCTCCCACCTTTCAGAGGAGCTGAGACTTCATCAGCGTTTCCTTCTGCCCGAATCAGCTCTGAGGCTTTTCCCACCGTCTGAAATGCAGTCAGGAAGGGGAAAGCAGCGATGCTGTGCTAAGGGAAAGGCTGCTTGTCACGCTACCATGAACAAAGGCATCAAAGGCGGGCCACGATAACAAGGCGAAGGAAACTTGCAGGCAATTTAATCCAAAATTTCAGTAACCATTCTGATACGATTTTTAATGCAGCTAATTTTTACCTTGTGGTCAAAACCGAAACCATCAGCAGAACAGAAATAAGACTATTTGCAAAACCTGAAACGAAAAGCAGCTTCAAAACCTCAACATTCTGGAAAAAAAGAGCTTTTTAAACTTTTCTATCTAGTAAGCGTTCCTAGTGGTGCCTGTCCAAGAGCAGGCAGTGTGACTAAACTGTCAGAGTCATGGAGCCCAAACTTGAGCAGCGTTAAAAGCCAGCTCTCTCGACCACGTTCCCTCCAGCCAGCTTTAGGGAGGGCACAGTGACAATCGTGCTGGAAGTGGCCACGTCTCACCGTCAGGGAATGCTTCACCCTAGCTCTAGATGCAACAACAAAACATTTTCACCAGTTTCATGTTGAAAACTTTGTTTCGAAAAAATAAGGGGAATTAAAAATTCCTGCAACGAGGCTGAGCACCGCTGAGCTGCCCAACCCAGTGCAGGCTCCAGCCTTCGGTCTTCTCCTTTCCCTTCAATTTCTTTGCTCGAGACAGATTGATAAAATTAGAAACATGCTCATAATAGCCATCTTCATTCAAACAGTTTCTTGTTTACTCTCTGCCACCTACTTTGTCTACAGCTTTCTTTCAAGTAAATCATACAATTACTCTTTTCCGCCCACTCTACATTTTAAGTGACATTTGATTAACAAATAAACTAACCCTTAATAAGAAAACTATTGTCTAAATAAGCACTAATACTTTAAATTAAGTACTTTAAATACACCTAATTATGTATTTAATCAGGATTTAACAGGACATGCATTGTATGTTAACTAGACACAAAAATTAGATTACTTAAAAGGTATTTATTGAGGTTTAAGAATTATATAGAAAAGAAGTATTTGCTACAAGCTGGCACATGTGATAATTTTTATTTACTTTAAATAATATTAATGAAATAAATGCTTAAATCCAGTGATGTCACTTACACTTGGTTTGTGGATAAATATGTGTATGCCACCCAAATAGGATTGTTTCCATATGATGTACTTAAACGCATTTAACCTGGAAGCATCAAGCTGGCTTCCTGTATCCCACGTCTTACCTCCGAGCCCCGCTAGCTCGTTTTTATCTACTGGCATTTGGGAACTGCCAAAATTCAGAATTCGTGGTCGGCAAGAAATGTCAGCATTTTGAATTCAGTTTCCATTCGGATTCAGAACAATTTTTTTTTTTTTTTTTTTCCTTCTTCTCCTCCCCCTCCCGCCTTTCCCCTAAACTTCTCACAGACTGGAAATCCATCAGAGCCGCGCAGAGCCATGCCTGCTGGAAACCTGGGGTCTGCCTGGGAGCCTCCTTGTGTTCAGGGACGGGGGTCTTCCTACACAGATGTAAATCCAGAAAGCCGAGGCCTGCGACGCGGGGCAGGCTTTCTGGTGCGGTTACCTTTGAGCCGCAAGCGCTGGCAGGCAGCCACGGAGCCACGCAGGTGACCTGGCAGGGAACCAGACAGATTTACAATGAAAATCTGCTTAGCAGGCTAGGTTCTCTGGGAAGATTCATTGAAAGCCAGATGTTTTCGTGAAATGTTTTGCTTTTGACGAATCGGCATTTTCTGATGGAAAAAAAACCCCAACCCTTTCTCTCGGAAAACTTCCTCTGAGCCCCGCCGGCAGCTGCTGCTGCCCAGAGGAGTCACCAGCTGCGCGGCGAGGCAGGACGGTGCTGGGGACAGTGTGCCAGGGCCTCTCAGCTCCTGACCCTCCTCCGTCACCCCAGAGGTGCCACCGCGGCTGAGGTTTCAGCACCGATCCTGCTGGTCAGGGTGCCCAGCGGCAGGCGCCAGCCCCGCGGCAGCCAGCCCCAGCACGCTCCTACCGCCCAGAGCCCGCATCCAGCACAACCACCGGCTCCACACCGAGCAGAGCAGGAGCAAACACTACCAGATCTGCAGGGTCTCTCAGCAGCCCCCTCTCCTGAAGAGAGCCCCCAGCCTGGGCCGCCAGCAGGCCGGCCATCCCCTGGGGTGGGTGTTCCCAGGGTACCAGCACCACACCCGCCTTCCTCGGCCCCCAGAGCAGCCCCCCACGGCTGGTGGGGCAGGAGCCCACCGCGGAGCTGCTGGTGAGGCGTCCCTACTGCCTGCCCACCTCAGGCTGGGCGTCAGGCACCCAGCCTTGGCCGCAAAGGCCCGGGCGCTGGTAGCAGCACACCCGGCATCTCGCAAGCTTTAACTTCCAGGTCTTTCTGCCACCTTCTGCTCTCTAACGCTGACGGCTGATACAAGCAGCAAGAGACAGCTAGCGCTTGACAGCCGAACACAGCTCAGACAGATAACGCCTCGTGTCTAACATTCCTATTAAAAAGAAATAGGCATAAAAGTGGAGAAGGAGACCGTGCTGCACGCGGGGCTCGGGGAACGACTGAACGGCGGCGCTTCTTTCAAATCATGAGTTATCTGGAAATGGCACTGAAGGCAAGCACATGAAAAGTGCTGATGAAAACTCTGCTTAAAGACCTCTTTTTCTGAGGCAAGAAATGCCATATGTCTTTCTCTCAGCAGCAGGCCAGACCCACTAGTTCATGTCTGGTGCTACAGTAAATGGTATACATTAAATAGTCACTAGGTCTTCAGAAACTTCACCTCTGATATTATTTGAAAGGACTTTCAGCTGTGAAAAACAATGTCATTTTATTCTCCAGACATAGCTATCTTTCAAATAAAAGGTCATTTACTTTTTAATACACAAAGTGTTAAAAAACCTCTTGAATCCATCACATTCAGAACATCTGTCCGTCCCAAAGTCTCAAAACATTAACACATACTTTGACTGTAAATATGTTAGAATATCCAAATAACTGTGTGTCAGATATGACACTTTCTTGTGCTAGTGAAACCCAGATGAAATTCATCAACTTCAGTAGACTGCAGATTTAGAGTTCTGTAAATAAGGGAAAAAATTGGCCCTGTGCTTTAATTAACATTTTAAATCAAATCTGCATTTGAAAATGTTCCAAAATTGGAAGAGATCATAAATAACCTTGGTCTGCAATATTAGACTAGAACATACTTGTGCATTCTTTGCTTTAAAAAAATGTGTTTTTTATCAAATGATAATTATGGTTGTGCTTGAAATGATCCCCCTTAAATTCTTCAGGAAGGTTAAATGACTGCTGAATATTAATATTTTCCCTTTAGTCAGGGATTCAAACCAATTCCCAACAAAGTGTTGGGGCCGGCAGATTTGGAGGGCTATGTCATTAAAAGCTGCTGTCATTATTCCGCTTACATGCTTGTTCTGCAGAGACCGTATTTTCAGTAATAAATAATGTTTTGAAACAAACAGGTGATTTCTGTAAGAAGAATCGACAGTATTTTTTGAAGGCAGTGGTTTCTGTAGAAACCTTTCCTCTCTTTGTCCTCTCCTATCTGCAGGGTATTGACAGCTCTGACAAGACTTTGATTATCTAGTCAGCAGGAGCCTGAGACTTGTCACTTGTCAGGTGTGAGCCGGCAGTCACGCAGCTGATGAAACAATTGAAAGGAGATAGGCTGAGCATGAGGAGGATCAGGGTCATCAAGCCCAAAATGTATGCCTGTCTAGTAAGGGGATGGCTTACACCCTCATTAATGACTCCAATAAGGCAGGAGAGGGAGGCGGGGAGGAGCCGGAATAGGGAAATAAGAAATGCAAAGGTTGGGGATGGTGGAGGAGCTCCAGTTGTCAACATCTGCTTCTTGCCGACGGCTCTGCAGCAACCAGGAGCCCCCGCAGCCCCAGCGCCACCGGCACGCTGTCCGTCACGGGAGGTAGAGGTGAAGGTGGCACTGGCACTCTCCTCTGCCTCTTCTCCCACGCGATGGCCGGGTGTCCAACCTGCACTCCCCCGAGGTGGAGGTGAAAGGCAGGGTGGCTCTCCAGCTGGACTGTAATGGGTTTCACCCCAAACTGGGAAGAGTTAACACCAACCCAACCGCTTCTGAGCGACTGTGCTTCAACTGCCTCCAGCACTAGATAGAAATCCCAGCTGGGACAAATGCCTTAGTCCATACGCTACGAGGTCTCGGTGCACAGGGGAGATTTCTGCCACCCTTGGTGAGAGTTACCGTCCCACCGCTGCTGAGGACATCTGCCCAGCAATCTGCACTTCGGCACTAGACTGCACAACCGAAACTCCAAGAGGGGCATTCACTAATCCAGAGACAGGCTCAGTCAAAGAGGGCAATGTAGAACAATAGCCGTTGTCTTGCAATTGGCAGGACTTAACACAATGCTTTGTAGAAAGATGTCTGTAATCCATAACTAATATCCCCTCTGTACGTATCATACACAACTGGTGGGTCAGTTGATAGGAGCTTATCCTAAGAACATTTCACACAAAACTGGATTAGCACAATATGCTTTGCACTGGAATATCATTCACAAACTTCAGCTCGTGTAAAACCCAGGACTTTTTTTTAGTTGGTTCTTCTCACATTAAACACTGTTTTTCTGTGATCTGTATTAGTTACTTATTCATATTAAGATGCAGTTCAAGGTGTGCTTCGCAAGATTTAACAGGCAAAATACTGCTGCCCAGAAAGTCTCTCTGAAATTTAAACGACACTATAAATTACTATACACATTTAGTTAACGCCACAGGAAAGATCGTGAGTATTGAGGACACAATGTGTCAGTTATACGCATGCAAACCTGCAATCATTTCATTGATTTCAGGACTTTCTTTCCAAGTCTGTGCAGACACAAGGCCACTGACATCCGTTTGGGGTCCCATCACAGGAATAAATTGAGAGCTGCATTTACTAGTTACCCTTGCAAAAAGTTTGGGAGTTGTCTGCTGTCCCTTATAAAACTGATTATTGGTGTTCCTTAATTCTCTGGGATACTTAGATGTATGGATAAGCATGGATTAACTATGTCTGACTATGCATATCAATTGAGGAGAAAATTTTGCTCTGAGATAAGGCAGCAATGAAAACCCACGAGGCAGGACAGGCAGAATCACAGAGGAGGCTGAAGGTCTGTGACACTTGCGCACGGTGGGACACGACACGACAGGGAAGAGGTGGCTAGTTAACTGAGGACAGTGAGAAAAGAAACAGCTCAAACATTCAATTTGAAATATCAGAGGTAGACATACAATTTTAAAATTTTAAAGTTTGTTTGACTTTTTTGTTAACGTTGCACACCTTACTTTATTGACAGAAATCGAGAAACAGCTCGCTGTGGTCCCATGCGTGAAAGGTGTGGTACAGCAATAGCCCTGCTGAATGACAGGTAAAACCTTTCTTGCACAGCTGGGTGGTTATCATGCACTTGGCCAATCCATCAGTGAGACTTCTTTCACTGAGGATTTCAAAGCACGTCATAGGAGTTTATTGTAGGTATCCTAACCTGAAGGAGAGAACATTAATGCACCTGCTTCACCTAGGGCTGTACACCAGCTATAATTCCCTGTAACTAAACAGACAAGTTTAGGGAGTTTTCAGTATTGTTCAAAACTGGAACACAGCTTAGAAAATACAGAGTAAAGAGTTACTTATTTCGTAGCTTTTAGCGGTACCCATCATGGTGAAGAGATACTTGAATTTCTTCATAAGAGCATAAGCTGGTTCTGCACTTCTAACTATGCATCCAGTATGGAATGGCTACTTCATAGGAGAACAGGAGCGTGATAAATAAAGCGCTCACCAAGAATACCGGGGAGCGATGAATGACAGGCACAGATCAATGGACTATCAAGCATGTTTTAGCCATCAATTTATTGTTATTAATACTTTAACGCTTAATTGCCAGCTTTAAAATAAATGATAATGCATTCACTGCTGTCTTTCAGTCTCTAAAACATCAAGTCAAAACGTAACCTGAGAATGATACATTTACACCAATGTAATCAACTCATTGAAACGAATTGCTTATGCCATTCTTGGGAAGGGGCTGGGCTTGGCTGAAGGCATGGGAGACCCGTGTCTCACCTGCCCAAAGCCCCACACTCACACACTGTCACCTGCAAAAGTAAGCAGTGGCCCCTCGAGACTAAAGCTTACTGTGCAATTAGTGAGCATTTGCTTGAAAACAACACTAAGGAGCAGGCGCAGTTTTACGTGATGCTCAGATGGTTCCATACTGGTTTCTAAGTCATTGACCTCCCAAGTGCAGGGGTATACCCTGGACTTCCTCACACCCCAAAATTATCTGAAATAATTTATAGCAAAATTTTGGCTGCTCTAGGTTGCACAAGGACAGTGATTTAATGAAGCGCAGAGGGATACCTAATTATTCTGATATTGGCAATAATTTCCTGAGTAATATACCATTGGCTCTACAGTACTGGCAATAAGAGTTCAGCTCCTTCATTATTTGAGAACCTATATCATAATACATGGCTTTGATTCTGGATTGTGAATTTTCCATTTATCAGACATTTGCATTGTTGGGGTTTTTTCCCAGCTTGGGGACACTGCTTTACTACATTCAAACCTGAAAAAGTATATTAGCTCTAAGTAAAGCAATGCTTCCTTCAGCTCCAGCCAAAACACCGGAACGTTTCATCCATGGAAGAGTGTCCTATCACCATCTACTGTCAATTATAATAATTCATAAAGGATGCCATAGAGATTTGAATGTACTATTTGATCACTTTTTCAGCTCTTGCCATTTTGTTACAAGAGCAGAGTTTGTGAGAAGATCAAACCAGAAAGCTATCAATGCTCAGCTATCAATATACATATTTTCTAGAATACAAAATCCTCCAGTTAATATAAAATAATTGTGGAAATGGCTGGCAAATTAAAGATGGTTGTTATAGATTCCAAAAATACTTTTGCTTTCAGCAAAATACATTTTTAATTACTTTCCTACTAGCTGTCATTTTTCATAAACCAGTCTAGACAACTCGTGCCAAATCATGCAAAAACTGATCTCAATGAAATGCTTTCCTCTAACACCAAAGATCAGGAAATGTTCTTTTTTTTTTTCCTTAAAGCACATGTAGAGTTTAACAAAACACTTCCAGATAAACTTTGCTGTTTGTGGAGTGCTAAAGACATATCAAAACTTCCCTTTTAAAAACCTGATGCATTGAAATATCAAATACCAAATAATTCTTTTTCCAGTTTAGAAATAAACTTGAAAATATAAATACACACGTCCATATTGTATGTTTATTATCCCCTGAATTCAAACTGTTTTTCCCAAAACCTTACTACAAAGCACAAACTAGCAAAATCTGCATCAACACAGTTATAAGATGTATGTATATGTTTCTACCATGCTTTTTATCTTATTTATCTTGAGCATATTGAAAAGGAGGGAGAAAGAGTGAAAAATAATCTGCATTTGTATTTCCTTTACACTTTTGACTGGAATTATTAAGCTGAGTTATAGCACTCAAAAGTAACGAATTATGTGTAGTAAAGAATGTAGATTTTGCTTGTAGCGTCATAATCAATGTCCAAATCTAAAATTGATATAATTGACTGTTAATTAATTCCCTTGATATTTTCATTAGCACATCCAAGCAACAAGTCTTCTGTTTGGCACTTCTGAATTATTCAGAAGTACTCAGCTTGCTATAATGAAGGCATTACTGCCTGATACTATGCTGGCTAATAAAGTTAAATGCAAGGCATGCTTTTATTTTTCTATTCTGATTGGACAATCAAAGATTTCCCTTAAGATATGTGAAATAAAATTTCAGAGTCACACAAAAAAGTGTCAAGAGAAACATCCAAAGATATTTTTGTGAAAAAATCCAGCTCCATACTTTCAATAATTGTAGCTTTCCCTTAACTCCTATAACGCTGCAATGAGAAGGGTTGCTGTGGGTGGCATCTGAATCTGTTTTGAAGGCTCCTCAGGTCTCTGGAGCTAGTGTTGCCCATCAGCCCTCCAGGTCTCAAAACATCTGCAGCAGCCTAACCAGCCAAATGACAAACAGAGATTTACCGGTACCGCTGCCCTTGCTAGCTGTCCCTCCACGAGCGATGTGACCAGGATACTCCCAAATACTCCTACAAATCCCTGAGTAACCGTCGGTGTCCTTACCCAGGTAACTCCTCTCTGATCTCCAATGTAGGTTTTGCCAGGGGAAAGAGATTGGCCTAACCAGGATAAAGTTAGGAGCGCTCTTTCTGGGTGCTTTAGTTCATCGTTGTGTCAAAAGCCAGGACAGCTGGTAGGGCTTATGCCAAACTTGGCGGCTTTGTGTCTTTTTTTAACATTGTTTTTTTCTTGTAAGGTACTAAGTGGCAGAAATCCCATAAATCTTGCCATTCCAAAAAAGAGAAAGCTTGGGGGGACTGGGTGGTACATTTGATGGATGCACTGTCCTTAATGCACTAGCTTCTTCCCTAAGGGATTATGGTTTTGAATTTAGTGTAGAGAATGAACTGTTTCTCAACTGATGGCAGTAAAAGTTTATCAGCAAAGGATAGTTTTACTTTTCAGATCATCACTGTGTTCTCTGACATGATCCTACTCTGTACAGATCCTTCAGTGCCACTCACAAAACCAATAAATAGCTACTACAGAGGCAATTCAGATTTTTCTTTTCTTTTTTTCTTTTTTTTTTTTTAAAAAAAAACAGAATACTACTAGTCCTAATTAATTTAATATTTGTCACTTGGACACCATCTCCCATATGACAACCTCCAAAGACTTTACAAAGATTAATGACACCCCATTATATCAATGAAGCAGAAAGAATAAGAATTAGTTCACCCATCACTGAAATGCACTATCTTCTGGGGTGGAACATGACAGGTACTTAACAGTGTATAACATGGAGGAATAGGGCCTTGGGGAATCAAGAACCCACCAGTTACTTCAAGTGAAATATTGGTCCTACAGCAATGAAGTTGTTGTTCTCAAGAGTTGGTCACTGAATGGGTACGTTCTTCCTATGGGGCCCTATGGCTGCAAGAAGACATTGAACAACTCAAATGGAGGAAAGCGGAGGAAGTTTTGCTGACACTCCTTAGGTGAGAGACTATAGTACCACAGATTAACATCAGCAGAGGTGTGGGGGTAGATGCTTCTCTGAAAAGTGGGACTTGGATCTCTTTTTAGAAACAGAAAGTGAAAAAGCATGACGTCTTCAAACACTGAATTCACCCTGTCCCTGTGCAGAGGGTTGGAATGCAACCCATGCAGTTACCAGTCCTGACCAAAAATCTCAAGGGAAGGGTTAAGGAGTTTTCGTGCAGCCCTTCAGACAAAAAGCAGGCTCTTCCCATGGGGAATTGCACTGTTACAAACATGGAGGGGGTCACGCCTGTGGAAGGAGAGGAGGGACGTGCAGCCCTGCGTGGGAGCACCTGCAAGTGGAGCAGGTTGATGCCTACAGCAAGCCGGCAAACCCTCAGTGCCCCACGGCGCCTCAAGCCACGGCGGGCCGGCCAGAAACCCGAGAGTGCCAAAGCAGCACGTTACCTTACATATTTCCTTCCCTCCCAATAACTCAGGAAACTTTGTAAATCAGAAATCAGAGCCTACTTTGGCAACTGCAGTGGAGGGAGAGGGGAGCCTGACCCCACCCCAGCCCTGGTGGCAGTGGAGGCTGGATGAGTTGCACCGACAGCCCCAGCATCGCTGCCAGCCAGGCCGGGAGAGGTTTCTGCTGGGGCTGCTGCGTGCCCCCACATCCGTGCCCGTGCCAGGCATCTGCCTGAGGTGACCACTCATTGCACAGCCGCGGTGTCGAGCACACCTTCTGCTCGCTCCATGGCCACCCCACCAGTGCACATTGAAACCTGCCTTCTCGCTTGCAGCTACTGTATAGGTGGTTGCATTTTGAAGTATTAAAACTTTATATCGCTCAGCAATTAAAAAAGGACTTCTGAATACATACTGTACAGCTTTATCAGTTAATTTGAACTTGCTGAAAAAAAAAAGCCACATTTTTAGATTTGATCCTCATGGTCTTAAAATATTAATCAGACACATGCTCGATATTTTTTTTAATCCAAATGTCTGCAGAATGCTTATTGACAATTTACAAAGAGAGGTTAGAAAATAGTAAAGGGAAATATGCAAGTAATTATGGCTCTAGTATTGCAGGGCCAAGTGAAGTAAATTAATGTAATGCAAACATTTTGTGGATTTGTTTAATTATTTGCAAGTACAATTAAATCTACAAGTACAATTAAATCATAGTGCAGTAGATGGGGGTTTATAAATGGGAATGTTCCTAATGAGTCTTTTCAGAACATTCAAAATTCTTTGCAAAATACGAATATGCTTCCAGGTCATTTATATCCACTTGCTGAATAGATGACTGTACACAGCTGTGGCTACATTTAAGAAACATTTGGGAACAACATCCAGTTAGCTACCAATAAAATTCCCTATGCCAAGGACCAGCACAAGACCTTTGCTTCCCCATGTGTCTTCCCTAAAGAGCTCATGGGAACAATTCAATGTCCCGGAATTATAGTTCGGATTTCACATGCTCATACAGCAACAGCTAAAATGCAGTATACTTTTTCCTTTTTTCCATTAAGAATTGAAAAAAATACTAACCTAGAAAGTATTATCTAAGTAGTATTCAAGATGTTGCCTTGAGCTCCTGAATGGAGTCAAGAAAATCATTCTGAACCTAAAGGACGTGCGGTAACATTTGTATATGTCCGAGCAGTATATAGCATGAGGTACCCACTGTGCAATGAAAGCCATCTAGATCTTTCCGCCTGCAACTCACAAGTTTGAGACGTGTTTTGAAAATACATCTTTGACTTTGGTTCTTCAAAGAAATCCTGAGAAGAGGTGAAAACGGAGAGACTGTTCGAAACACTCCAAAAGGCCTGTGTTCTTCCAGAGACTGTTTAATTACCAACTGAACTGCCAATCCTTTCAGAATTGGATCAAAAAGCCACAGAAAGCAGTGACTTAGCAAAAAGCAGCAACTTCCTATGTTTTGTTTCATTTAGAGAGAAACTTTTTCTCTTTTTTTCTTTGCATTTCCAGGAATTTTACAATTAGTGGCAGATGTTCTGTGTTGCACGGCTCTTACTCTTTTAAAGGGATGAGCAAACATGCAAGTATTCAATAATGCATAGGAATGTCATATCTTTTAGGCATTACCCCATCCCTGTGAGGTCATCAGCGTTTTGATATTTCTAGATTTAATCTTACTTTAGAGCAATCAGCCACAAAATTTGCTTTTTCTTGATCTTTCTCTGAAATTCACAGCATATCGGTATTATTGACTCGGCATCATTTCAGGTGGTTACTGCATTCATGCTGGGTGGGGCTTTGAAGGGGAGGAGGGTGGCTTGGATAATTTTTTTGATGAGGCAAAACCTAGAGTCTTGACCCTCAGGTACCCAGCTTTGGTCAGCTGAGGGCTTTGGTGTCCCAAGCTGGAGATGAGAGCAAAAGCCCTGCTTGTTTGGCTGAGCCTTGATCGACTCGCAGAAGGATGAGTGCGAGCGTGCCTGTGGGGGAGGGAGGTGATCAGAAAGTGAGGAATCTGCTACTAGCCTTTAAATTGAAAGCTTTAGACTCTGTGCTTTTATAACTGATGTTTTATAGATGTAAAGTGTTCACAGCCTCAGTGACAGCATCCAGTATACCTTTCTGAAATGAACAGGCACCTGACCTCAGCTGGGTCTTTGATGTGGTGGCTTCAGCTCTCAGTATGTAAATATGTTTATTTGCTACAGAAGCCAGTTCTTTAAGATGACTGACTGTGATTGCTCTCACATAGGGGTGCGACAGCACGGGGGGACCCTCCAGAAGCAGAACCTTCTGTGACCACTTGTCTTTTGTACATCTCAGACGAGGAACGCTGTCCGAAACGCTACTGAGCTTCACATGTCAGTGTTGTTTCCTATCTGCTTCCTCACATACATAGTTTTCCCAAGTTCAGAAACCTGGATAAGCTCCTTCCCTTCTGTTGTCTGTAAACTGACTCAGAAGTTTTTTAAATTATGTGAAAAATAAAAACCACTTCCTTTTTAAAATGTTTCCTATTAATAGTGCTTTAGAGGTCATTCATGCAACCAAGATTATTTTAATTTATTTAATTATTTGATTGCTGTTACCAAAAATCAATACTACCCAAACATCCCTAGTACTACTCTCTACTCAGGACACAGCCCAGGCTCCCACTTCTCCCATGGGTGAAGCATTTGTAGAATTAGGACTAAAACTACAAAAGAACTGCTTGTAATGCTACTAAAGCAACGCAGGTGTACTGAAGCACGTAAGGCATCATACAGGGAATCGATGGGTTAAATAGATCTTTTTTTCAGCTTTAGGATTTGTATGAGGAAATGATGCTCATGTAGCCAGGCGCCTACCGAGGACACGGCACGCACTCTGACAATGGCTTTCCTCCTTATCTAGGATCTTTTAATAAAGTGTTAATTATAAAGGCTTCTCAACTCATTGTTTAGAGTCCTAAAGAGAAGCACACTTTTCCTGTCAAACGCGAAGGGTTTGCAGCAAGTGAATTTGTCTTGTAGCAGTAAGCTGTATTTTCCTGTGAAGTGATTAATTTAAATGGGTTGGTGCTGCCCTGATGTTCTGCGGGCTCCTGCACTCCTCGGCTCCAAGACAAGCCACAGCAAACCATGCCAGCACCTTGCCGCTGGGCCTTGGAGGGGTCCACTCTGCACCATTTTACGGGTAGGACAGATGTTCAGGTCCGGCCTCTTCCCAGCAAGACCCAACGGCCAAATGCTGCTCACGGGATGCGCAAAGGACCGGCACATTTAATCCTGGACCAAGCTAATGCCTGCAAGTCTCTGATCTCGTGTTTTGGTGAAGGGTGAAAGGCGGTGGGCAGGTAGCCTCCTCGAGACCAGTCATTACTGTAAATACCTCTATCACGTCCTCTGTTGTCACTCACTGGAAGAGTAAACAGATCAGCAGATGAAATACAAAAAGGCCAGTAATAGAGGTATTAACAGGCAGTTCCATTAACTTTAGCCAAAATGGAATGAAAAGTGAGGGAGAAAGAAAAAAAAATCATAATACCATCTGAAAGCAGCACTGTCTCTAGTGTGACATGCTGTGTAAAGTGAGTCTTCAAAGGAAAAATAATATCACTTTGTAATGCTGATATTTTGCTGAGTTATTTATTTTATGACAAAAAAGCATTGTGCTGTGTGAACAAATATGAATTTACTACTTTTAAATAAGCAAATAAGAAAACAGAAGTAGATCGCTATTAAAAACTTCCTGTAATACTTTGCATAAATGATCGCAATTAGCAATTAACTGGGGAAAATCAGACTTATTTTATTATTTTCCATGGCCTGTTAGGGTATCAACTTAACTCCATGGTCAGGTGTTCACATGGCTAAACACAGACAATCACATATCCTCTATTCACGTTTTGAGCTAGTCAGACACGAGCCAGCTCCAGCAGAAAAACACCCAACCACTCTTACACAAATCTGCTACTAGGAGGTGAGCGGGGTCCTGATAGCTCCCACCGAGCCAGCCCAGTGCCAACGGACGGACATGCCCCAGGGTTTAAAGCACGGAGTCATCAGCTCCAAAAATTCTCATGAACAGAGATTGATTTCAACTTCACCTTCTACACAGGAAACATGCAAAAAATGAAACCAGTTGAGAACGAAGCATTGCTTTGGAGGTGTCTGAACCTCAATGTTTCTTTTTTCTAAACAGAGAAATAGAGCAGCAGGGGATGTTTCCGAGATGTGAATGAGCACCAGGGCTGGTCGCACCTTGCCTTATAGCCAGTTAACTGCATCTGCACACACTTTAACGGTGCAGAAGAGGACAGCGGGAAGACCTTTGAAATAAAGGTCTTGAAAAAGAGGGGTAGGAGGAAAATGCCAGGACGTCTTCTTCAGACAGTCCCATATTGCTTATCTCACAAATTTATTTCATGCGGTTGCTCTTGCCATATTTATCCCTGCATGTTTGCATGATCAGAGGCAGCTATTGCTAGAGAATTATTTTACAGCTTTGTATTGCAGCAGCACCCAGGAGGCCCAGACAGAGCAAGCCACCTCTGTGCAAGGTGGGAACACATTAGAAAGTGATAGCTCCTGTTGGAGGACTTCATAATACAACTGAAACTGGGTCTGAGAGACATAGGCTGAACTCACACAACGGCTGATGGGTATAAACACTTGCATCCTATTTGGACAAACATTCAAACACATTGTTAAATGACTTGCTGAACTGGGAGATGGCTGACCAAAATCACTTAACTGAGTAAATGTGAATGCCTCTGTTTTAATCCTAGTCTAGCTCTCCCAGCTAATACATCTTAATCATGAAAAGAAATGCTACCTTCCTCTCCGGATCCACCGCGCTCTGATCAGTACAATGAACCAGAAAAAAAGTTTGCAAACACAATCTAATCCACATTTGAGGACACCTGAGGAGCCCCAGCGCCCTCTATTTGCAACAAACCATTTTGCTAAGAACATTTGCTGCTAATGATCCTTGCTATTAAAATATGCACATTTTGGCATGATAGCTCTTTCTGTGCCTAAGAGGTTTACACTTCCACCAGGCTGTGTTCTTTATTTGCAACGTGTTTTCTCCACGATTACAGACATTGCAACGGTAGAGATCATATTCTCTTGAACCTTTAGGACAAGATGTCTTACATATTTGCCCCAAATGTCACCCTAGGAATGGTATCATCACCCTCCAAGATGTATGGTCACAACACAGAAGCTGACACTTCTGCATTCCCCAAAAGCTGCTTCTGCAAAGTCTCTGCAAAATGGCATCTCGGAGCACGTCCTTCAGAAGCACTGCAGCGACAGCCCTAGCACGTGTCTTGCAACTGCCATTCTTGAGTATCTTTTCCAACTACCACAGCTACTGCACATATTTTACATTAAAATTGAGATGAAGAATTGCTGTATACATTATGCCTGCCCATGGATGTTATATGAACTCTTCTGTTGTTTGCCTTTCAGTACGAGTAGATAACCATCGTGATTCTACCCAGTGTTTTTTATTGAGCAATGCTATGAAAAGATTAATCAATTTGCATACAATATAAATCCACATTCATCTTTTATTATTGCACAATCAGGGAGCTTTAACGTAACATAAATTCAAGTGCTACATGCTTTGATTGCTCTTTGTAAAAATACTTAAATACTGTTCATTTGGAAAGAATCTTATGGAAATTTTCTAAGTGATGTATGCGGTGTTTGGGGAAACTTTTCAGATTAAAAAATCTCTGTACAACAGTGGTATCGCTACTCTGCCTCAAGTTCATTAGGTGCTGAGTATCTTAATGAGTAGAGCATTCACAAATGTTTTCATTTAAAAAGATCAAACCAAACCATGGAGGAGAAAATGAAAAATCAGCTGATACTAGGAATTTATGGTATACAATGAATAGAGAATGTAAACAATATCTTAAAATATACTACTTATTTTCTAGTGAATTTAAATTATTACTAGACTACGTAATACTCATTGTGTTTAAGACTATCATTCAGAGCCTGACTTTCAACCACCACCAAACCCCCTCTGATCCCTTTGGAAAAATCCCAATTCAGAAGAGTTATGTGGAAGTTTACAGAAGACATTTTTTAAGGAATTATTAGTAAGCAATTAAAAAAGGCTGGAGAAATGTGATCCAAATTACAAACCTGTTACAAAAATCAAACCAGAATTCTTTTTAATACAACACACTGACAATAAGTCTATTGCTTTAAATACCTTTACAAATAAAAAGGTTGTTTGTGGATTACTTCTCTCAATAAGCTTTCCTTTTACACACTCTCCTTTGGGCTCTTGCAAGAATCAAGAGCAAAAAAACATAGGAAAAAAAAAAGGCAAGTTCAGCTTAGAAAGAAGCAGAATTGCCACTTCGCCTGAAATTTCCATCCCAGTTTTACAACTTCAAGAAATTTAGATGGGATTTGGAAAAGATACTGACATTTTGAGTGATTATCTGAGGAGCACTGAAATATCTTAATTACTTACTGGTAGCAGAGTATTAGTAACTGCAGCTCAGTAAAGGAAGGGGAAGATAAAATGCTTTCTTAAGCACATATGTGATTCTATGTAAATCTGAACTGCTGCCTGAAATGTTTGCCAATAAAGATGAAAGTCCCACAACATAGTCACAACATGATATCCATCATATGGCTTCCTGGCTGTTGTGTATGTTTTTGCTGTGTGTAATTGACTGTGTTGGTGTTTGCACTACCTAGAATTTGCATATTAGCTCAAACACCGTATTCTTGGTGGGCCTGATCCTGCGAGCTCCCCGAGAGCCTCCAGCTGCCCCTGAAACCAAGGGACACCAACACGGGGCTCTCAGGAGGTGTCGAGTGCTGCACCTGTGTTTCATTTCCACATTTGTTATCGTCCAAACAGGAGCTGGGTAAAACCACCCATGTTTCTACGAGCACAAGAGCGAATGTTGAGATTTCAGCCTTTCGACTACAATATACCAGTTCAAAAAACTGCAAAACGCAGGCTCCACCACAGCCAACGTTCGGGTTCCTCTAGAGGCGAAGCTGCAATGAATGCAAGAGTAAAGTTCTGAGATGCAATTTAGTTTGCATATACCCCCACGGAATTAAGTTTCTCCCCTCCCACCCTTTTCTTTTTTCTAATCTAAAGTATGCAAATATGTGCTTCTGGAAATTGTATTGGAAATTTCTGATAACTGATTCTGTCAATGAAACCAGTGAGAACAGGGAGAAGAATTTCACGTGGAAATCCAGCAACCACCATCTCTTACAACAAATGTAAAGTCATGATCTTATTACTACCCTCACTGAAGTTATTTCCCTTAATCCAAGCACTGCTGCTCTGCTGTCAGTCCCGGGCTATGCGGTAACCGTCCGTCTGTTCTCATAGCGCTTCCTCTGCGCACACGAGTAGCACAAAGCAGCTGTGATGAACCAGGCCTGCAGATAGGGATTTTACCCACTGGCAAGTACAAATCATTAATAGAAATTACCTTAGTGTATGACTTGGCTGCTTCTTGTGATGCAGTTACATATGTTGTAGCATGTAGGAGAAAGAGGCAGAGCAGATGCTACTGGAAGCAAAATCCTGAGAAGGAAAGATGGCATGTTGCTAGCAGCTCTGGTTAGAGGGGGATGAAAGAAGAAGATGCAGCACTTACTGGACCTGCTGCTGTTGCTATTGAAGCATCTGCTCCATTACCATGATTAAAGAATATGTTTCCATTTCCACTGCGGCTACTTGCCTGGGTTTTTTCCCTCTGCTTTTTTTTTTTTTAATTATTATTTTCTCATGAATGGAAGGAAACCTACAAGGTCTCTAAGGAGTTTCACATTATGGGCACATGGGGGGTGCAGGAATGGGAGAAAAGGATTCCTACGCAAAGATGCATCAACTCTCCTTGAGTATGTAACAAGTTAATGATCCATTTAAAAATGAAATCTTGACCACCAGCTAATAAGGCCTCCTGTAGCAAATTCCAGCATAAACAAACACTCATACAGCAAGTGTGAAGTTCAAGATAGGGTCAGAGTATTTAAGGCAGATAAGTGGGAAATCTGGATTCTAGTCCATACTTTACCAGTCTGAAGCTTCCTAAAATACCATATCTAATTAATCAGAACATCTTTCTGACTCACTCCTCAACAATTACCCAGGCAGGGAGAACTAGCACGTTATCAAAGGCTGTAAAAGGGTCCTCTCGTACTCTGTGCCGCTCACTGAGCACACAAAACATCTTCCAATTTGTGACTAGAGGCCAATTTCAAGGACATCAGATTAAATACTAAGAAGAATATGGTAAAGTTTCAGTGGTGGCAGAGCCAGGAAGATGACATTTGCCTGCACTGGTCCATACCAAAGCAAAGGGAGCGTCAGCCTCCGCACTGAGAACCTGCTGCCGAAAACCGGGGTTTGGAACTGAGAGCAGTGGGAGGAAAAGCTCACAAACAGCAGAAAAAAGTGACCGTGCCCAGCCCGTAAAGCCTCAGCCCCTCTCTCCCTAAAGGAGGAGCCGCTCGTCACGGATGGTGAAGGTGGCCAGTGAACAGAACAGGATTTTATTAATACAACTTTTGACGCTTTTTCCCCTGCAGCCTGCGTGTGTACACATCTTCACACAGCCACACGCATCAACACATCCTCCCGCACTACCTGCCCAAGCAGAGGCCACAAAAGTGTCTCAAAATCGGGCCGCGTATGTCGCCCTGTCCAGCTGCCCAACAGCGTGCAATGCAGCTCCTCGGGGGCTTCGACACTCAGGGGAGCAGCTTCGCTGCACGCAGACCTCACTCCAGGAACACGAGTGAGTCAGGGCTGCCCTGACACACGTCCTAAAAGCTTCGCTGCTGCGAGGGCTACCAGCATGGAAGAGCACGCTTAATGCAAGAGTTTAGCTCCTCTGCATTACACCGCAACACCTGAACACGCACCCTAAGATCTTAAACCACTTCAAGTCCAGAACAGCTTTAAAGACATTAAGTCCTTAACACAGCCGAAGGCTCTCGTTTGCCCAGGGCCCGATCCAAAGCCCAGTGAAATCCGTTAAATGATTCCCATTGACTTCAACAGGATTTGAATCGGGCTCTAAATCCTTAAAGCAAAGTCCGAAGCAGTTACCTCGTTCTGCCCTGAAGCTTTTAAATCCTTAAGCAGTTTAAAAGGAAACGTTGACTTGGTTTTTTTTATTCTCAGTGAAGTAAAAACCATGTCAGATGCCATCGCTAAGCCCCAAACTACCTTTACAGATATAGTTTTCCTTTGTTTTCATTTGTTCCCTTCATGGTTTATAAAAAACCCCAAGCAGCCAAGAAAACTAATTAGAACCCCAGATATGCAACATTCATATGCTTAATTTTAATCAAGTGAGAAACTTTCCTGAATAAGTAAGTTATACAAAATTAAGGACATGCTTAATTAAGTAGTCATATGATCAAGACACAACTAGGGGAAAAGCAGTGACACTGCATGTAAGCAGAACGCTCTTACAGGTAAATAAGCCAAAAGAGGGAAACAATGGTGTTAGCTCCGTGTGCACCAGTTAAGGCAACTCCAGATGATACCTACAAACACAGCTGGGAGAAAATGGGATTTTAAGAGCCCAAGCATCCCATTAAGTCCTTAATGCTGAAGAACTTCAGTGTTTTACAGAATTTGGGCTAAACACAAGATCAGCCAGATCTTCCTGAAGAAACAAAGGTTCCCAGTCACTACTGGGTCCACATAACTCAGCCTCTGCTGAAATGACTGCCCCTAATTCTGCACAAGCAAACCGAGTGCTTGTCCTGTGTGCATTTGGAGATAGGGCGATCTGGAATGTGATTAACACCAGCATGAATGAGGCATCTGCCCAAACCACATCTCTATTTTACCTTGATTGTTACTAGCCTTTTTCAAATTGACTCCACTGCTTCCCTGTTTGGTAACATCAATGCATAAAACAAAGCAGAAAAAGGAAATTTTCTTGTTAGTTACAAGTTAATTTGCTCTCAGCCTGCAAATGAGTGATAAAGGCACAAAATGAGGTACCCAAAAAGTATGAAGGATGACAGTCAGAATATTTCTGAGTTCATCCTTTTAATAGAAAGGCCCCATCTATTACCTCAGCTTTTTATTTATGATGTAAATAATATTTCAACAGTAAAATGAGGGAACTGAGGGATGTTCTTCAAACCACTGGCAGGCATTTGTTACAAGTTTCCCTCTGCCAGTCCACAGACGATAGGAATTATTGCAGCTCCCAGCTGCAGAGCTGTAGCTCCAGGAGAAGCTCATGCTTTTACCTATGGATGGCTTTGCTCCACCGCCTGGTTTGTTGGCCAAGATGGTGGCTGTCCTTTTCCTCAAGGCAAAAGATACCTGAACATTTTGCCAGGTCTACACACATTTTCCCTGTAGAGTTTTAACAAATGAATTTATTTTATATTACCCCCTCTAGCACTATGATATCCCCCCACCCCACTTGGGCAGGACTGCGTTCCTAACCCTGCCGTTAGGATGCCTTTTGGGGACACAAACAGTCCAATTGAAGACAGCTACATTTTGGCCCAGGTCATCTAATCAACACATCTCACAACTCAAGATGCCCAAAGGCACGGAGGCCCACGATGCTCAGAACAAAACCACATAGCTTTCAGGTACCACATTCCTACAGCAAATCCTCAGCCTGGAGTTAGATGGCCCACCCGCCCTTCTCACAGACTGGGGAAACTGGGCAGCGCAGCATTCATAAGGCCAATGCTAAGGACATTCCCACCCCACTTCTGGGTGCCGGCAGTGAGCCCCACATTGCCCATAGCCCTGCAGAAGCCTCTCCTGCAGCTTCCACTTCACCATCAGAAGGGCCAACGGTGTGGAAGGACACGTCTTCTTCAACACATTCTGGGAGTCCCTCTCCACCACTACCCTTCATCCGACAGCTATGTCCTCACAACACACATACACAACTCATAGGATGCCTTGGATGAGCTCCCCCAGCTGTCTGAAGCAATCTGAACGCATCACCTCCTGTTTCACCAGGCAATGTTCTTCTGGCCAAATATGCCATATTCCCACTTTCTAACAGGCAGCAGCTGAACAGGAGTTTTGTGGAGCTCCATTTTTGACATACATGTCTACATCCTCTTTCAAATGCTTAAGTCCTTCTGTGGGTCTTGGTCTTAAGTCTCAGGAATGAAGTGATCCAATTTACTTCTAGGGCACAACTGCAGCGTGCAGACACAAGATGCAGAGAGAGCCAGGCTAGGAGGTTTGACTGATCTGTGCTAACGCGTTTTCTGGAACAAGCCATTTCCTCACCAGCACTGGATTATGTTACGGGGAGAGATGGGGTTGGATGGTTTTGCCTCCCTTTCCATTACATGGCATGAAGTGTCCATACAGACTCCACGTAAGAGCCTCACGCCTTTGCAGGCAGCAGTGGTACTTGCCTGCTACAGAGGAGAAGCCAAAGTTATCTTGATGACTGATGGATTCAATTTCTATGGCCATTTTTAATACCTGGGTACTGTGATGAAAATCAACCACAGGAAGAACTCAATTTTGTTTTTCATTAATATTCAGTTTGTTGACATGAACAGATGATTTTAGGGAGCTCAGTTGCCCTTTTAATTTGTATCTTTGCAATGTGGAACAGATATCTTCCAGTTTCAAGTGAGTAAATCCTGCATCTCCTCTTTGTGGTTTTTGTCCTTATTAAAAATGGAACTCAGCCTGGAAGAATTTTTAAAAAAAGATTGGGGACGAAAATACCCTTTAAAAAAGGCAGCTAATGTTATAACCAGGTATTGGTCATTGAATATCATCATTCAGCCTCTAATTTCTAGAAATAATAGGAAAAAAGACTAAAATGAGTGTTTGATGGAAATTACTATTAGATCTAAACCTTACAATGTTCCCTTGAGCTCTGTACACATCAGGAAACTTTCAGCGGGGTCTGGCTGAGGTTTCTTTCTGTAGCTTTACATTAAGATATGCTATGGTTGGAGACATCAATACAATGCCCCCAAAATTCAGCCTCCCCTTCTATTCACAGTGATCTTCAGGTCTTAGGGAAGAAACACCACATTTCAGCTGAATACAATGCGTTTTAGAATTGTTTTCTTCCTTCTTTGAAGCCTCATTTTATATTTTTAACACATTCAACTACTACATTGAGCTGCTAGCTGGCTTGGCTCAGAAGTGAGCTGACCCTGCTAAGGTGGCAGGAGTGCTCTGTTTCACTGAGTGAACAGCAGCTTCACGGCGCCCGCCACTTTCATACTACTACTAGCACAGCCACACCAGGAGAAATGTCCAAAAAACATTACATTTCCACTGGGTGGAAAACATGTGATACAGAAACAACGTAACGCGCCTAGTCTCTTGTTACATTTTGATCCATATCATACAGTTTGCTGGATTTAATTTGTATAATCATGCTTAATCTAAAAAGGGTAAGGCTAGCTGGTTTTATCAGACACGTGTAAAATAATTGAGAGTAAAACTTCATTTGCATTTAAAATACAAGGGGTTTGCATATTCCTGTTTTGGAAAATATGTTTTAGAACTGGCTATTTTTATAGCCAATCCCAAATGAAAGACTCTTCCCCTTCCTCCTTAACAGTGTCCTTCTGCTTCTTTTGTTCATTAGTGAATCATTTGTTTCCCCATCCCTCCTGAAAGCTAAGTGAAAATACATGAGAAAGCAGATTGGGCATCCCGTCTGTTCCTGAACCTTTAGGACTACCAGATGCAGACAGGACGTTTCCAACGCCCAAATAAGTTTTGACCATCACCTCCTTTCAGGTTACCACTGGGGTCCATTCGGTCTTTCCATAAATTCCCAGGCCTTAACACTGAAATGAAATGGTTATGCCTTTGATGTCTAACATAGCCTTCGGTGCCATGCTGAAATAATTTAGCTCAGAGCCCAGGAACAGTGAAAGACCTATTTTCATAAGTCTATCTCTAAAGATTAAGGAACAATTTTTGAGCCCACATCATCCAGAACAAAGATTAAAGTTCTGTAACAAAACCCCCGGGACTATTTCCAAATACGCATCTACATGTCGCCTTGGCATCTACACCTCGCCTTGGCATCTACAGTGGCATCTGACTGCCTGAGCCATGGTGACAGCAAAGAGGAAACCTTCTTTCTGGGCAGGCTAACCTGCAGTTACGTTGGAGGCAGTGGTCCCATGAGTGGCTGACAGCTGGGCTGCTCATCTGATGCAGTGTGGAATTTTTTTTTTTTTTTTTTTTTTTTTTTAAGATAACAAGGTAAGAAACAGGAGCTGGAAAGTAATCCACAGTAGAATAAAATGCAATCTGATGGGAACAATGACAAAGGGATGTGTAGGATTGCCATCCTCACCACAACAGGGGATACTAATGTGCTGGTTATCAAAGTGGGCAACATACTATTAGAACCAGGATATCATTGCCTAAATTACTGTTACATAAAAGATGTTACAGATATTTGCAAATGATGCTATTCAGAGTCACCTGCCTTTTCAGAAGATGAAAGGCAGAAAATTATGAGTAGATAACCACCATGGAGGTGCAGCTGAGACATCACTGCTGAAGAGCAGGAATCTCCCCCTGCAAGCTCTCCAGCTCAGCCCTGAACGGTGGTACTTATGATTCAGCTCGTATTCACTCTATCCTCATTTATAAGATAAATAATTTTGAGATGTATCTAAAATTACTTTACAACCTTTTAATCACTGAAAATTGTGTATAATTATTATACCTGCACTCGGGTGCCAAGATCTGCTGTGAAATACTTGGCTGCTCAAAGTGTGTGGAGGAAATGCTTCAATTCCACATTAATTAATGAATTTTTATCCCCACTCCTGTCCATTAACAGCCACCATGCTTTTTCTGTGAATGGTCATTATTACAGACTGAAATAGGAACATAAATTTACTGATAATGAAAGTGTCATTTGGAGGGGCAGTCTATCATACTGTGTGCTGATATGGTCAGACCTTTTTTTGCTGTCTCGCATCTTTGCCTTGTTTCTGAAAGGCTGGCGTGTAAGGAAGGGATCCTTTATTTATAGATACCCATGAAACATCCCTTTAAATAAAGTAGGAATGATTTTCAGTATTCCAGTAAATATTGCATTGATTTTAAAATTGCGCTCTCTTCTTATCAGACGTTGCAGGTCTTCGCCAAGAGAACATCCCTGACCTCCTTGCTCTTGAGATTGCTAGCCAGGTTGGTTTTGCGCTGGTGTTTTTTGTTAGCTTATTTTTTTTGATGAGGAGTGTTGTTGACTCTTGGAGCAAATTACCTGGTTGACTTAATCCTTGTTGTGCACCACTAAAAAGAGAGATTTCAGTTGATGTTCTGCATCTCTGGACCATATGGAACAGAGCTCAAGTTGTCACATTTTCTACCTTTTAACTATTTAACTCCTTATTGAATTCAGTCGATAGGATCTGATGGCATTTCATCTGCTAATTACTTTATTAGCTACAGCATATGATATGATGCACATAGCATGAAAATTCAAAAAAACCCCAGGCCTTAGTGTAAAAGCATTGCATTAATGCATCTCAAAATATACGACATGAAATATGGATATAAATAATCTTGAAGACAATCTTAATTTTACACTAGGGCTCAAGTACTGTTATTTCTTTTATATAGTATATATCTACATACTTAATACAGCCTAAATTATCAAGTGCTCGAAAAGGTCCTCTTTCAAGACAAAATGTGTCTGGGGGGAGCCCAATGGCTTTCCAAACCCTGTTCAGTTTGTGTGCAACTGGACTCTTGCTTATGTTTAAAAGGAGCATCTATATGCAACTATGTAGAACAAATTGCCAGGTTTTTTTTCTTAATCAAGCACATCATCCACAAATCGTGTTAAAATGTCAGCAGCAAAACTGTCCTGCCCGCATACGTATCTGTTTCTCTAAATAAACCTGAACTCTACCCAGTAGCCCTTGCCTGATACTACGTTACTGGGGATGAAGCTATTCCTTTCAAAGCCAGAGCAGCCAGTGTGACACAGCACGCTCGCACGGGGGCCATCACCCAGCAGCAAGCTCCACAAAGAGCAAACTTCGGCATCCATGCAGCGCTCAGCTGACTCCAGAGCCTAAATTACACTTTATGGTAGTTGCTTACTTCTCCAGGAAATAGTTGAGAAATTAGAATTGTTATTTGATAATTGAAAAGGCAAAGTAATTAGAGGAATAATTTGTGGGAGAAAGGAAGTTACTTGCAGGTTTCTTATTAGCTTTCTCAAACTGTGAGATAGGGCACGATTAGATGCGTGCCATATGTATGTCTAAGATTTTCCCTGCAGCTCTTGGCCAGAATGCCCATGGCCTCCCAGTACTGCCTGCCTGAACAGCCTTAACGCACAGGAGTAGCTGCCTGAACCCTGTGCATATGTGCAGAAAGCACTGAACCAGTCCCCGTTTTACCTAAATACTGCGTCACAGGACTGAGCCTCCCCCAACACGTCTAGGCGCAAGGTATTTTGCAACTGCTTCTGAGTTTGCCCAACTAACTCTTTGCTCTGATTTTTTGTGAGGAACGTCTCTGCATGGAGAAAGAGTCCAAGCAAGTTAATTTAACCACCGCCTTGGTGCAGTGAAAACATTTTTTCACATCTCAGCAAGACACCAGCCGCAGAGCGGCAGCGGGAGGGAGCAGGTGCCTGAGCACCAACACTTGGGTGTCCCACCCTGTGCACCAGCCCTCAGCAGGGACCCGGGAAACTCACTTTTAGCCTCGTGGAGCAGCTGGGTACGACGACAGCGCAGAAATAGCTCCCAAAAAGGACTTTGCGTTTGGTACAAGGGGTATGGTTTACACAGGTTGAGGCTACGTGTTAAAGCTGGAAGCAAAAATCATCATCTGAACAAGAGATGGCTCCTGGGAAACGATAATTGAGATTCTGTATCTGAAAGCAGATGTAGGAACTTCCCCACAAAGTTCATCCTCACAGCTTTGTGGCTGTCTTTCAGAGCACAGCAAAGTCCACGGCCCACTGAGAACGATGAACACTTTTGCAGTGATTTCAATAGATCTGGGATGTAAAGAGACTCTCTCAGATGTGGCTGAACTCTGCACTGAGTAGGAAGCCCCAGCAGAGGACGGAGGACAAAGGAAACGCTGTGCCCTGTAGACACCGTTTGGTGGGAGCCAAGCCCCAAAGGAGACAAAGGAGGGCAGAAGAAAGGAAGCGTGAAAAACCAGGAGCGTACCTTCATGCACTGTGCATCTGGGGGCACGGGAGGAGGCAGGGCAGGACCAGCTCTCCTGCGTTCAGCATGCGGAATAACACCGAAGAAAAATCCTCAGCAAGTCACTCTGACAACTGTAATATCTGCCTTTGGTACTGGGGCAAGACTGTGGCAGTCAGAGGGCATGAAAGTAGCCTAACGTGTTTCACGTATCTGCACAGTTTTCTTCTAGCATAACTGAATAAATATCATTAAAAGATACTTTTTTTTTTACAGATCTTCTCCTTAAAACGTAAGATAGCATGTGGTTAGAATAGTACTGTATAAGTAAGATCTTTTTCCTTGTCAATTTACATTATAAAAACATCTCATGCATATAAAAAGTGGAGGTTTGTACCAGTGGAATTATATACAGTACTGTATGTTTCTATATACTCAGGTTAGTACATATTTACACGTACAATGCACACAGGATTATGCTGGGACCAAACACTAAAAGAAAACATGCGGTAAATGGTTGCTTTAATAAGTCCTGTTCCATTGAAAGGAAATAAAACCTGAGTATTAATGAGATATAATTATATATTTAAAATCTTTTCCCTTGTGCAGTATACAGAATTAATGCCAGTAAACTCACAAACTGCAACATTCTACTCCATTACATCTGCAATGATTAGAGATAGTTTGAACATCTGGCATATAATCTGTGATAGAAAACAGCATTCTGCACTTTAATGGACGTCTGGAGGCTACACATATCTGATTTTATTTCTTTGTGTTAACTCTTTCCTGGGAGGAAGAGGAGATCCAGTGCTTGAGCACCTTCTTTCTGTCTTTTGATGAAGTTGCATGTAGCACTGGTATTTAGCTACTTTCAGGCTGCTTCTGTTTTAAACAGCTAAACTAAAAAAGGACCCACACAGATTTCTGAGAGGCTATTTATAACGTAGACAATTGAGCAGCATAAATATTAATGTGTTAAAAACTAAGAAACTCATCCAATGAGAGCAACAATAATTTCCTCATTTTCGGTGACTCCAGAACATTAAAATGAAGCAGCATTTGCCGTTCCTTCATTATTTCAAAGACTTTAAGAAAACCAAAGTAAGGGAGGATATTCACAATTTTGTACATGATAAGCTAGGGTTACCAATATTTGTACATTTTCAATGTACCCTAACTGTAAGTATGTAAGAGCTTCTTTGACTGGCAGTGACTTTCATTGAAAAAATTAGATTATTTCTCAGCTTTTGCAGGGTGTGTTTTGCCCCAAGCTAAACAAGAAGGTTTTAGCCCTACTGTGTTCTGCAGGGAAAAAGAGAGATACTAACTTGAAAGGCGAACGAGACTGACAGCATTATCTTTTGTGTTACTTACTGAATATTAGCTAATACCAACACCTAAGGAGACCTTGAAATTAGACTCCGAGTAGTAATTAAGACTGATTGAAGAGTGGTATCAGAAGAGATCTGTGTCACTGCTGAAAGGATTCAGCATTTAGAGTGACCTGACAAGTGCTCTGTACGAGCATATTTAGGTATGGGAAAAGAATATCTACTGTCGGAAAAATGCTAGTGTTAGGTAGAGTTTTGTGATCTGATAATGTACACGTCAGGGGTTACTCACTGCCATGGTGTAACAAAAGCCACAGCAACTGCATAACTAACTTCTGTTGAGTACTAATAATTAGCCGAAGCGTGGGTGCATTAAGCAGTCCTCAGGTCTGAAGGACCTTACTGCAGAGGTTCACAAGGCCATCAGAAAGTTCTAATGGCTGCATTACCACACGGAAACACTTATACCACAAACATGCTATGCACAGGGAAGAACAGAAAGCCTGGAGATAATAATTTAAGGCTAAACTACCTAAATATGAAGCATGTGCAATACATTAGCTTACTTTTGAATTGATTCATGTATTGCTGGACAGTGGAAAGCTTACAGCCTATGGGGGAAAAAAAAAAAAAGAACAGTCTTCATTTGTAAACCAGATTGAACCCATTTCAACAAAGATTAGGAAAAATTGACCTAATTATAGATGATGATCTAATACAATTTGGCCATATTTAATGGAAGTCAGAAGCAGAAAGTTGCATGTTACTTCCAGTTCCAATATCTGAACTAATGGATCAGTGATTTCTTATGCAGTAAGAGATCCATCCCCTTATATATTTGTCACTTTTAAAAAAGGTCATTAGATTCAACAGCTGAAGAACATTGAAGGATAACTCAGAACCACTGTTTCTTGAGGAATCACCTCCCCAGGTCTAATGAAACCGAGGAAAGTGTCTGGAAATAGGCCAACCATGTTTTACCAGAGTACCTACATTGTCTTTGATTTACTCAAAATTTTTGTCAATATCATCAAATGCAAAGATCAGCTCTGCAGCTGTAGGGCTCAGTCCTGCTCCAGCTTCAATCAATAAAACTCACTGGAAAAACAGGCTGGTTTAGACCCCAAAGGAGTAAGGTTCCCTTTGATGGTAGCTTAGTGGAGGTCCAGAGAGGTTCTGTCAGAACAAGGGGCATATTTAATTTGGATTTGCTTGATCTCCCCTACCTAGAATTGTAAGCAGGGATCTTAGCAGACATAATTCACTGGATTAAAGCATGAGCTGAATTATTTCAATGTTAAATTTTAGAAAGAGTGATGGGTTTGGGAGATCCATAGCAAGCAAGTCATTCAAAGACCAAGTTGCCAAGTCATTTAGCACAAAAACTTGGAAAAATGAATCTGTGCCACAGATCAGATAACACTATCCTGTGATACCCATGTCGGTGAGAATGGAAACATGAGAAGGAAAGGGCTGAAGCAGTTGGAAAAGCACTTAGACAAGAGAAGTGATATTTCAGAACTGCAAGGGATGTTTAAAGCAGATTTAACTTTCCCCCGCTTTGACTAAGCAGCAGCTTTTACAAGCGTTTGGTGGCCCAGCTGTCCTCCACTGTTCCCAGATGGTGCTTATGGGCAACACAGGACTAAGGCACCCATGATGGTTTTCCTCCTGCCTGCCAAAGAAGACACAAGATGCCCATTAAAAGCCCTCACAGAACAAATCAGGTGCTTCTGACTGTCAAGGCAAGGGAAGAGGTCAGAGCCCACCTGGCTCAGTGAAAGGAAAGAGCAAGTTAGACTAAGATCATTAAGGCTGTTGGTTTCAGCATCATACTCTAAAGCTTCACACTGGAGTGATAAAACTTTGGAAGAGAGGACCACAACACACCACATTCACCTATTAGTTATTACGTATTTTGTTCCCATGCAAGCTTGTCCCCAAGAAGTCATCTGCAATGACTCATCAGAGAAGACACACCACAGTGACATTCACCCCATCTGTCCTGTCACTGCAGAGCACCTGCGTGAGCCAGAAGACTTTGGAGGATGGTGGCATTTGATTGCAGCAGACAGCCTGTGTAAAACCGTCAGAAAAACCCTTGGCACTCCTTACCAGGGCCTCGGGCTTTCATCTACTAAACCAGCACATTTGACCTTAGAGGTAGATGAAAAAACTTTAAGATATCTCAGTGGCTCCCAAAACTACAGCTGATGAACCTGGAAGTTTTGTAGCATGAAACAAGCAGGCTTTTGTAGCTTAACAAAGAAAGAAATACACAAAGTCAGAACAGGAGAGTAAGATATGATTTGGGATTTGGTTCCTTTGTTCTCAGAAAGTACTATGCATAGTTAACATACAGCATTAATTAGCTTTTAAATTAACATAAAACCGCAGTTGAACAACTTACTAGTAAAGATGAAAAACAGACTTGCCACGTACTGTATAAAACAGCCGTTCTGCAGAGTGAGAGAGTCTTGCACCTAGCAAAGAGTCCTACTGGCTATCCCAGCTAGATAGGCTGTAGTAATACTCAGTTGCACACGCTTGCAGAGCTTGGGGGTATATGGCACAGGTTGAATTCATGCCAACGGCTCCAAATATAGATAGAAAATTAAGCTGAAGAGCTTTTTTTTTCCCTCACATAATTCCACCAAGAGGTTTGGAGCAACAAACCAATTACTTTTCCTCAAACTCTGCAGGCCTTTAAGGATGTAATAACTCTCAGTACTTGGACTCCAAAGGGAATAACTCAACACAAAGCAGAATGCTACAGGGCAATGCCAACACCAAAGAGCATTTCAGGTGTTTCTGCTGGAGCGTGCCCCAGGTTAGAAGACCCCCTGGAATTGAGGTGATCTTCAAGGGAGCAGCAGACTGCCACAGAAAGGTGGGTCAGAAAACTCCTCAGACTGGGAAAACATACAGAAGAGATGATACAAACTCTTTCCCTCTGTTCAATTTTGTGTTGCAACATGTTCTGGTAGCCATTTGTTGTGGCAAGTGCATGCAGGGCGTACTCTCTCCACGACTGCTGGAGGGACTGGCCGGTGCTGGAGGTCCCCTCACAGCCATGGGGACACATTCCCAGTGCACATCTGCTGAGGAAGGGGCTCATCTGCCCAGGAGCACCTGGCTCTGCCTTCCACCTCCTGTCCTCAGCTCCCTCCTACCAGGAGATCTCCACCCACGCTGAGGAGGCAATGCTTAGCTTTCCCTGCGCAGACAAGCGCTGCGTTCCCATGCCTGATGAGCCTCGAGCGCTGCCACAACAACTGTGCAGCAAAACGATCTTCAGAGGAGAGCACGGAGCAGGACAGAGCCAGGGGAGTCTGGAAGTGTCGGACTCCTGCCTGGCCCTGCCCGCGGACTGGGCTGCTCCCCGTCACGGCTGTGAGGAGCTGCCTCTCACACACGTGCGCACACCCCCCCGAGCGTGCAAAGCACCCCTTCACCCAGATCACTGGGACACTCATTCCCCTATGCACGTTAACGAGTGTTAAGGAGTAACAGCGAAGAAAACTCCCAAAACCAGACAGGAATTACAAAAAGTGTATTTCCTTCTCAGAGAGAAATCTTAGTTTTCATCAATTAATATATCAGAAGAAACCAGTGGAGAAACTGGTCTTGCTATCTGGCTTCTTAGATAGTAGACTTTGGTTCATTAGCCTTAAAGCACATCAACTGGATAACACTATTTATTGCATACAGAATAATGATCTACTTTAAAGGAATCCAGCATTGCCCATGCAGGAATGAATTCAACCATTATTCACAGCTTAAACACACACTAACCCGTGTAAGTGAGAGATACGGTTAGAAAGGGATTCAAAGAAAGTAGGTCGTGGGAAGAAAGGCAAAATCTAGGTACCCGTACACTGGAGGTACTGCAGATCTGACTGTACATTAATTACCCGTTAGTTTCAAGTTACACTACACAGATTCAGAGCCTTTGCTCTTGAGCCATATTTAAAGAAAGAAGTAAAATGAAAGCTAAGCATGCTCAGCTCCTCTTTTGAGGTCAGTAAGAACACTAGCATTAGATTTGGAGCTTTCTGTCTAGTTGGAAAACAAGCTGTTGTACTGATATTTAAAGTATCTCTATTCATTGAATTAGTTCAGAGCTACGCAGTAGCAGATAGCTCCACAGACACTTTAACAGCCCCCTCAGAAATACCATGATTTTAATCTTACAAGCCTGCAAGAGCAATATCTCTGCACTGTTCAACCTATATTGTTGACAATAAAATTATAAAAAAAGACGCTTTAAACATGCAGTAGCTGTGTCTGAAAATTAAATATATCAGCCATTAATTTTTTTTCCCCAAATTACTAAAAAGCAACAGTCCACACTAAAGACTAACTGTTTGTAAAATTGGATTTTTAAAGATGAAGTCTTTTTTAAGTCAAGACTGGTCAAAAGAAGCATTAGAACAATTCTACAACTGGAAAAAATAAAGCCGCTTAGCTAATTCACCTCACTAAAAAAATTGGATTTATGCTGCTCACATCAGTGTTTCAGATATTGCAATTTAAAAGAGTGGGGATATTACATTAAACCCCACAAAACGTGAGGCTCTGGAGAAGCAGGGCCATAGGTAATGAGATATTGATCCTCCCACCTCAAGGTGAGAGCGCACGCAGGCGGGGCGTGCGGACCCGGCCACGGTCAGCACCAGGCACAAACTGAGCTCTGGCCCCAAAACCAGGCACCCCCGAGCTGCGGGGGGAATCTCCTCCTTCCCACCCGCTGCAGAACTCGGGACAAATACCCATCTCATGGCAACCCTCTGCCCCAAAAAAGCTCCAGGTAGGGAGAGCGCAGTGCTCCCATCCACATCCGCTGCCCCCCCCCGTGACACAGGGGCACAGCCCTGGCTCTGCTGGGGACACCGCGGATGCTCAGCAGAGCTGCTCCAGCTGCAGAAAGACAACTCTGCAGCTGAACACTCACAGGCTACTACCTTACCGCTTTTTTAGGGGGGGTGGTGGTGTGGAATTTCAAAGGAAATTGTTTTCCAGACAGCCAGTTTACAACTTCCGTGGCTGAGTGCAGTTGTGCTCCCAGTCGGAAACCTGACTGCTCAGAGGCTTCACCAGAGCCACGCTCCGTCCCCTTTGCCGTGTTAGTGAGAAACCACATCAGCTGCTAAGTGGCCTAATGCAAACTGATGTGGCAGTTTCAATTCAATTGCCACTGCACAAGTAACACTATAACAAAAGTCACCACTGTGATTGGCATTAGCTCGAACCGTTATTGTCATCACTCACGCAGTGCCATCGAGGCGCACGGTCCTTGTTGCCTTCGCAGCCGAGCAACTGGAGAGTTGATGCGCGTGGCTCCATCACAACCTGTCAAAGCAGCACTCTTTAGTGCGGCACATGCTGTCCCCAGTCTGAGGTGGAAGGGAGTACTTCAGGACAGCGAGTCTGCTCTCTCACAGCTGCTAAAACTACCAACATCCACCTACCGCAACTTAAAGTAGGAAGGCTGCAACTTGAAAGTCTCAAGGAGTGTTTCTGGGAGAGGAGCTGTACCAGGTTATTCGTGCTCCAGGGGGATGGGGGAGAAGGGTTGGTTTATTTTTTCTTTTGAAATCATTACCAAGGTAAGGATGACACATAACACTGTGGTTCACTGGTATATAAGCATCTGTGGTTGCTTCCTGCATTATAACTCATTAGATGGCTCTTAACTAATTATAGTTTGTAACTTTTGGGAAATTAAGCAGCAATAACCAGCAGCTGTACAGCTAAACCAGGGAATCCATGTTCGCCACAAATCAAGCAGGCAGGTAAGCAAGGAGCATCCCAGCCCCACAGCCCGTCCCACACCAGGCAGCAGCAGTCTCCAGGGGCAGCTCAGATCCCCCCAGTACCGGGGGGGGGGTTCTGCCCCTCTGACTTCAGGCACAGACACATTACTCCCTGTTGTATCCAGTCTAATTTTAAGTCACTGGAGTGACTGCACATCTACCAGTTCTCCTGGGAGCTTATTAAAGAGTTTAGAAGAGCTGCACTTGGGAAGTTTGCATTTACTCAGTTTTATCTCATTGCTCCTGGACTCTTTCAGCCCATCCCCACACAGCTCTCTTCCCTCTTAAATTTCAGCATTTAGGCACTTACCAGCGTTGCCAGCAAACTTTTTGCCGCATCAGTGCCCCCTCCGCAGTGAGGGGACACCCCTGGAAGCAGCCCCCGTGGTTCCTTCAGGCCAGAAGGCAGCAGGACAGCCCCGCAGCCCGCCCGGAGCCAGGCTCTGCTCAGCCTCAGCCCTTTATAGCCCGGGGCCGGGCCATCGCAAGCCCCTGGCCCGGGCTGGGCCGGGCCGGGCCGTGCCCGCCGGGGATCGGCGCCCTCCCGGCTGCTGTTTACCCGCTTCTGAATTCCAGGCATGGGGCACAGGTTTTCCCTCTTTAAAAAAATAATTAATTAATTAGTTAATTTAAAAAAAAAAAAAAAAAAAAAAGGAAAAATGTAATTTTCCATGCTCTGTGCTAGTGGGGGCTACGGAGGCGCCCGCTGATGCCCCCAAACAGCCCCACAGCCCTGCTGCGCCCCTGGGGAGCCCAGCCGCTCGCCTGCCCCTGGCCCCCTCACCTTTACTGCTTCCGTGTTTCTTTCTACTGCTGCTTGTCTCAACATGGAGTATTTTTGCCTTCAGACCTGAATTTGTGTTTCTTGAGGTTAAATTTTTTATTCTTGCCCATTTTTTCCTCTGTTATTTCTGTCCTCGGTGATGTTTGCAATAGCTACTAATGTACTGTCATTTGCAAATGTAATTAGTGTGTTTACTTCTTTCTTTCTTTAGCTCATTAATAAAGATGTTAAATAAAAATATGCCTTCCTCTGCTAACAACATCCTCGAAATAGTTAGGAAGATGGGATCCTGAGGTAATAAAGAACTATATTATTGGACAAGACTTTTCCTTGCATCTTTCAGCATTTGCCATGCTCATTATGGGCAATTAAAGCATAAAACAACTTTCTCACTTCACACCCAAAATAATCTTCCTCCCTGTTCCGTGTTTGCATGTATAGGACACATACACAAAGAGCAAGACTAGACATCAGCTGGCAGCTTGTTACAACAGAAGTAGCAAGGTTTTCTCTGTTCTAGATGCAGAGGAGTAAAGTGTAGCCATTTGGTAACCTTTTTATGTATATTATCACTGTTTTCAACAAGGGATAGAAGCGTGAGTGCTTTTAAAACTTTACTTACTGTGATTACTGTAGCTGTGTCCTAATACAACAGCTTGCATGTTCATTACAGGACCGTAATTCAGCATTTTGGCTGTAGGCACTAATGCATCCGGTATTTCCCATGACTCGCTAGCCATCCCTGTTCCTTTGATTTTGACAGGGCTGGGAACACTCAGCAGTTCGTGACACTGGCTCGCTGTTGGGACAAAAGGATGTGCACTTCCTTTCACCTTCAGGAAAATGTGCTGAAATTAACTCCTGGCTCTAGTGAATTGGTGTGAAATGAAATAATACTGGTTTCCCTTTATTTTCTATCTGCTGAAGAGACAGCAAAGAAAAAACAAATGCTTACAGAAACCAAAACAACAAGGAAAAGAAGAGAGACAGGTCCACGGATGCACAGGGGCTAGTTTATCAAATTCATCTCATTTCTTCATCTCGTGCTCAGCTATTTAAACAGAATTTAAATAATACATTTCTTTAAAGGAAAGCCTTTTCTCTGGGGGCCTTCTGGCATTAAGGTGTGTAGAAAAAGAAGTTGTCTTTTTTTCTTTGTAATGTATGAAGGAAGACTTAAGATCACTGGATGCACATTTGGGTAATCATAAATTAATTGTAATGTAAACTTTCACAACATGTTCAGAGCATGTTGCGATTTTGTTTGATTTTGAATTGCTCCAAAATGACATCTAATTATATACTAGTGATTAACACGTTGGTTGCTACTAAGAAATAGCAACCTAGCAAACATTACAATTCAGTATTTGAATTTACTAGGGGCTGGATTTGTTGGATTTTTTGCACTTTTTTTAATGCACAGAGGAAACATGATGGTAAATTCAAGTACTTAGACAGGCGCTGCGACTATTTTTCCTCATTTGTGAAAATTAGAGATTACATCACTACAGGAAGGAAGGCAAAGATGATCGTGATGGCTCCTTTTCTCTTTCTCCCTTTTTCTTCCCTTGCCTTTCCTCACCCCTGCTGGGACACAGCTCAATAGTGGGACCTACAAGCATGGGTCTGGGTTGGCTGCTGGAGGCTCAAGCTCCCTCTGGGGCACGAGGCAGGAGGAGGCAGCTCAGCACCTCTCCCGGGCCATCGTGCCATGGTTCAGCAGCGCTCCTGCCCGGGGCAGGGGACAAGTAGGGACCTATGAGCAGTCCCAATTGCGCCAGCTTCAAACCCCACCTCACCTGCAGAAGCCCCATCCTGAAACCCCCTCTCCAAGCCTGGCAGTTTGACTTCTCCTTGGGAAAACAGGGCTCTCCTTTGACCTGAACCTTTGTCCGAAAGTGGTGCCGGGTCTTTGGTACTTGAGTGATTAATCAGTGCTTCATATCATGTTTCCATCCATGTGGTTTGGAAGGAATTATTTCACCAAATAGGAAAAATCACTATTAAGAACAATATGTGCTGTGTTCTGCATCATTTTTGTCTGGTAAAATGGAAACTGTGTGCCCTCCTCGGCTGCAGACAAAAGCTGGCTGCTGCCTACGTGGTCTGAGACAGTGCTGGGGTTGAGGACACGGTCAGCGTACAGGACTAAAGCATATGCCTGTGTGTAGCATTTTCTCTGTTATCCCTCATTTAGTGCAGTGCTTCTTTGAAATAAAAGTTTCTGAGGCATTGGAGAAAAACAGTATTTTTGGTGTGAGCTGAAAATAAAGACTTAATGAGGTCTAATTTTCATCTCTGAGCCAAATACTGTCCCACATTAGCTCACTTTTCCATTCTCACAGGAGAGAGAATCACTGCCCCCAGCCTTAGCGCTTTTGATGTTGGCTGGAGATTAGCAATGGTCTTAGCTGGAAGAAACGAGGGCTTGGTTTTCTGTGGAGACGCTGTTCTCCTATTCGGGTTAAGCGAACAGTATCACGTTTCCTTACACTGGCTGTGTTTGGGCAATTGCCGTCACGTCTTGGATGCCAAGCGCCGTGCTGCAGTGCTGGGGGTGGGACTGGCCAGTAACGGACAGTAACTCAGCACCTCTCTGCCCCCAGCCAAGCAGTGGGAGTTCAGCAGCTTCACCTGGCTGAGGCACACTTTTGGGCGTCATCCTCTCCAACAGGAGCCCAAAGCACGGCGTAGCCTCTCCAACTTCCCCTCCCACTTCTGTCAAACAGAAATAGTGATAGGATCAGGCACTTTTTTTTTTTGCATTAGTGTAAGCATTTATGATTTAATTGCAAATGCGTGAAGCTGCTCAACTGACTCTTGCTCGGGTGGAGGTTACTGAACTCCCTGCAGTGAACTGAAAATGAACGTGGCCGTGGCAAGGTGACAGCGTTTCCACTAAAGCAAACACGACTGAGCACCGACAGGACACTCAGGTAGTGGCTCTGCTCCTTCTCAGCGTCAGAAGTGTTTTGCCATTAACACCCATGGAAGGAGAGGGAAGGAGCGGATGTTAAAGAATCAACATTTATAATACTAAGGACGAGGTGTTTCTCCCATAAATCGATAACGTTTGGATGCTTTAGCTCAGTGGAAGCATTGGGTGGATCAATGGCTTTGGAAAAAATGAACAAGCCTTCCAATTTTTCAAAGCGAATTGAAAATGAATCTTTTCCTTAGCGCGTAGGCGAGCTGGGTTTGGTGACGCCAGTACCACCAGTAAGGTTTGAGAGGAGACACACAAATGACAATCGGCACACAGATACGAATATATTCCTCCACAGGGAAAGTACGCGTTGCTTTGGCAAAAGCAATGCAAATACTGACTCATCATAAGCAGCTTTGGAGATACGTACATTTTTCACAGCAGACTTCTTTATAGCAAATCACCAGTTGTCTTCCCCAGGAGCAGACCCTGACCGAACGCTGTTCCTATGCGCTGGCAGCACGGTAAGGACTAGCGCAAATCGGGAGCAGTAATTCTCTAGTGAAGATGGATGTACCACAGTCACAGATATTGTGTGAGAGATCTTTAACAAAAGAGAGATTTTCTCTGTTGGGATTAATAGCTCCATTTTTCTTTATTACTCCTTGTGTTTCACTCATTCATGCATCAACTTCTTTCAAAGAGAAAACAATTGAGAAAACAATCCCCCAAGAATAAAATCTAAAAAATAATAAGGAAGCACAGTGGCACAGCCAAAAGAGAAATCACGTATTCTGTGTTGCAGTATCTCACACAACTTAAGGATACGTTTTCTCCACAAATTGTCTCTTTCAAAGAGAAGTAGTTTGTGGGGTTTTTTCCTCTAGCTTCATTAATAATAGGCCTGATTCACCATCAAATTATTTCAACTTTAGGCAGCTGGAATTTCAGGAGCTACAGTGATTCATCACATCCCATTTTCAACCTCTCGGTCCACAGTTACGGTCCTCGGTAACTAGCTGATGCTCAGAAAAGCTGAATATCCATCATTGGCTTCTCTACGGTGTTCAAAATCAGACACATCAGGAGACTGAACATGGAGTTAGGGGTTAAATCAGGTTCCTTTTTAAAGGAAAACTGCAGCCTGTATATGTTTGTGATTACACACGCAGTTATTACATATATAAATGTATGTATCAATTTCAATCCTTTAAAATTTAAAATATTTCAGTTATCACTAAGAATCCCACATTCAGCAGCTTTTTTTAAAGCTAAAATTTACCTTCACCCTCACCTATTGAGATGTAACTTACCTAGTACTACTGTCTGCACTTGAGACAAAGCTCGTGGTATCTATGTCTGCACAGGTAATTGATGTGTAATAAATAGAAGAAACACTTGTTTCCAGCCTTCTTCACATTTTGAGAATCCGTATATCAAGTAAGAATTAACGACTGTGAGCACGGAGAGTAATTTTCATTGATTTCTTTGCGATACCAGTAAGTGAAGGTTCTCAGGTACATCTGCTGCGCAACGCAGTGCCATAGAAACCTGGTATTATTTTAAATCATCGCAACGCTAAGAAAAGCATAAACAATTAACCCCAAAGAGAGGGGTGTTTGCACCTATGGGAAAAACAAAAAGATTTCTCAGTCTTTCAAATCCTGGGGGCAGATCCTGCCCTGGGGTGATACGGTGGATGGCATTTGATTTACGCTAGCGGTGGAGAGCCCCTCAGCTTGCGTGTGCTGTGAAGTTTGCCTTCTCCGCCTGCGCTCAGCATCCTTCCACATGGCTCGGTGGAGCAGTGATATAAATTCTGGTCATAAACAAAGAAAAAACCAGACTGACAGAGAATTTGATGAACAATTTGCGTCTGTACACGATTTTTCCCTTTGTTTGCACCACTGAAATGCGTGATCTTTTATCTTCAGACCTCAGTTTGCTTTTCCCGTCCTCTTGGTTGCTAGCAACGCTGTAAAACCTTTAAAATATTAAGAAAATTACATCTGCTACATCTTGCTTTAAATATAGTGTTCAGTCTTTGTAAGCGTTACTTCATACATTAAATGAATAGCTTGCCCACCAGGTAAACTACATTTCGTTGCTTACCATGTCTGTCTTTGCACAACATGTAGTACACGGGCATAAATAACAGTGTGTTATATAAATAATTACATGTATGAAAGGCTGTAAAACACCGAAGATATATTTGTACTTTTACTTACGAGAACATTTTAAAAATGATTGCTTTGTTCACCGCGCGGTTTTTATGTGTTGAATGGGGCGCATGCAGAGAACGTTTTCCAAAGTTGGTTGGTTTTGTTTTTTTTTTTTTTTCCCCTTTCCTCCAGGTCACACTAGCGTTATAGTTAGCAAATTGATAAGGTTCCACTGTTAAGCTTTATTACTTGTGACATGAGCCTATGACACTTTATAAAAAGAAGTAATCCAGAACAATCTCTAGGTAATTAACACCTAGATAAACAAACATAAATTTCTATATTGCATTTATTTGGACTACCACTCAAATATGCGTGAACCATGCTTTTTTAATTAAAAGATAAATCTATGTGACACTTAGCCTCAAACTTAATTATTCAGCATAGTATAATAAAAAATAGAGCCCATTAAATGTGTCTTGCTCTGTATTTCTGTATTAACAGCAAAACAGTTCACTCTGGGATCATTTAAATTTTCTTCTTCCTCTTTTCCTGCGATTTCCCTGTTCACGGAGACCCTTTTGGTTACCAAAACCCCACAACAACCCCCCCCCAAACAATCCCCTGAGCAGCCCCAACAGGTGAGGAGCTGCGGAACTTCTCACAGCCCCCATCACGCTCAGCTGGGCGACAGTTTTAATTCGACATTACGCCTCAGCTTTACCTTCCCTCCTCCCCCTCCCCGGACTTCCCCACGGAAACATACTTCCACTGTGGTGGATCACGCCAGGCAGTGATACCCAGAAATGAAAAACACAATGCTTAAGAATAATTTCACTGGGATCATGCTTACAATACACAAGGTGAGATTTTTATAATATACTGTTACAATACAGATGTTAAACAGATAGGGGAAATATTCAATTCCCAAATTACAAGAGACAGAGGGGTTATAGTCCTTATAAAAGTTTCAACAAGAAACATTATCTTAGAGCTGAGAGCAGCCTTCCGATGTGAGGTGGGAAGACCCTTGTCAAGACACCCACCCTCCGCATCGGGAAGACTGCCGATCAGCTGCGGGCAACAAAAATCTCCGCAGCCAGACTCAGGCGAGACAACCCCGTTCCTCTTTCAGACCTACCTACCTTCCTTCCTTCCTTGCTTCCTCCCTTCCTTCCTTCCTTCCCACGGACCGCCTTGGCAGGCGATGCCACGCTTTGTGGCACAAGGCCACTTGCTGGTCCTTTCTAGTGTTTCCTAGAGGATACGCGTACCGTTTAGCGCCCGGTTCCTAGCACAAATTGGGGACCATAAAGGAGGCTGTGTTTGCAAGCATTTCCGCGGAGGTGCAATGAGACCGTCGTTGCTCCTTAATTGGGCTTTCACTTTTTCATTTATTGTCTACTGAAACCAGAAGGCAGGAAAATCTTTGGGAGACCCCCCCTTCTCGCCCCAAAGAGTTGTTTTTCCCTGGCTCCAGGGCACAGTGATGACCTGGGGGGACAACGGTCCTGTAGTGAGGCAGAGTTGAGCTTAGAGCTGATCCAGCCTCGAGCAACGTTTTTACGCGCTACACTTTTGTGCCTGAGAGAAATGGTTCCCCCAAGAGCGGGTGTGAAGTACCTGAAGTTTGCAAAACATAAACATTGTTCATTAACTTCTTGGATTACAATTTGATGCATTACAGATTTTATTCTCTGCAGATGGAGAGACCCGTGGCATTTACCTAGAGACCAGTGAACGGGGCACCAGCCCCGCGATTCGCCCTGCCGCACACGCGCTCCGCCGATCCACGGGTCACAGCAACTCCTCGCTCCAACCTTCAGCCACTGAGTAACTGAATTTCCATGATGCTATGCTTGAATTCTTAACCTTCCTAGACAATTTTTGTACCTTTTCTCCTGGGGAATTCAAGCTACAGCATAACTTTATTATTGTGGGTACGACTGGCTTCACCTAATGCTAAAACTTCCCTTGTCTAGATGTGTTTTCCTCCTCAGCTTTGTTTTGTGCAAGGCCACGCTCCTCTCTCCTCCCCACGCTTGCTGTAGTTTCTCAGATTTGGTGCACCTTTTTTTGATGTTAATCATCTTTACTTTTTCTAAGAAGTGAAAAATCCTTTAATTTAGTTGCTTTCAAATGCGCAAATAAAACCTTAAACAGGAAGAATAAAGATTCATCCAGGAGAATGGGAGCGCTCTCGCACTTGCACATTCTTCGAAGTGTGGGCAGCTTTCTTAACATGCACCATAACAATAAACCTCACGATTTTCTAAAGCCAAATATATGATCTATACAAACAA